>NW_023994241.1:0-242500 GCF_015586225.1 Lucilia sericata
TCCATGGTGCGGCGCTGTATCAATTGCTAAAGAAAATATTTACATTTTGTTTTTGAGCTCAGTAGAGAGGACGGCAAATTATTTTAGTTATAAAAAAATTGTTTTACTAATTTATAAACAAAATGTTTGTTGTTGTTTTGGTGGATAGTGAGTTCAAGGTGTAGATTTGCTAAAATTTTAAATAAACTAAATATTTTTCGTATTTTTTTTTAATTTTGATAATGAAAAAACTACATAAAATTCATGCAACATCCAGATGTTAATTAACATGTTATGAAGTTGGTGTAGTTGTCTTTTTATATGATTTATTTTGCTCTTTTAAGAAATTTCAAAACAATAGGGTCCCGATTTTTGGATTTATTAAAAAATGGTGTGATAAAGAAGACTTTTAGACCTTTCATGTTTAAAACAGAAATTTACTTTTGATTTTTTGAACATTCGAACTCTCTTTTTAAAGAAATTTTTAAAAAAAATTATAATTATTATAGAAAAGTTTTCTTTTTTGATAACAATTATTTGTAAATTTTTCTTTATTTAAATTTCTTTTTATTGAAAATTTACAAAAAAACTTCTTATTTTTATAGAAAATTTGCAAACTTTAAAGGAAGATTTTCGAAAATGTATCCTTTTTAAATTGAAAAACTTCTCTTTTAATAAAATTTTCGAAAATTTCAAATTTTTACAGAAAATTTCTATTTTCTACTTTTTTAGAAAGTTTTCGAAAATTTCTACTTTTTATAAAAATGTTTCTTTTTAAAATTGAAAATTTCCAAAAATTTGTCTTTTAACAGAAAAAAAAAAAAAATTTTGGAAACTTTCTCTTTTTATAAAATATTTTTGAAAATTTTAATTTTTAAAGAAATTTTTTTGAAAATGTCTCTTTTTTAGAAAATTTCTCTTTTAATAGAACTTTAAAAAAAAAAAATCTCTTTTAATAGACATTTTTTGGAAATTTCTCTTTTTACAGAGAATTTTTCATTTTATAGACAATTTTTGGAAATTTTGTTTTTTTTATAAAAATGCCTCACTTTATAGAATATTTTTGGAAAATTTGTATTTTTTTTAGAAAATTTTTGGAAAATGTCTGTTTATTTAGAAAATTTTTAGAAAGTTTCTCTTTTTAAAGAAAATTTCTCTTTTTAGAAAATTTCTCTTTTTATAGAATTTTTTTTTGAAAATTTCTCTTTTTATAGAAAATTTTTGGAAAATTTCTTTTTTTATAGAAATTTTTTTGAAAATTTCTCTTTTTATAGAAAATTTTTGGAAAATTTAACTTTTTTAGAAAATTTCTCTTTTTATAGAAAATCTTTGGAAAATTTCTTTTTTATAAAAATTTTTCGGAAAATTTCTATTTTTATTGAAAATTTTCAGAAACTTTTACTTTTTATAGAAAATTTTTCTTTTTATTGAAAATGTTTGGAAAATTTGTCTTTAAAAAAATTTTCGTAAATTTAAATTTTTAAAGAAATTATTTGAAAATTTCTCCTTTTTAGAAAATTTTTCTTTTTTAGAAATTTTTTTTAAAATTTATCTTTTTAGAAAATTTTTGGAAAATTTCTCTATTTTAGAAAATTTCTCATTTTATAGAAAATTTTCGGAAAATTTCTGTTTTTATAGAAAATTTTCGGAAAATTTCTGTTTTTATAGAAAATTTTCTGAAAATTTCTCTTTTCATAGAAAATTGTTTGAAATTTTTCTCTTTTTTAGAAAATTTTTGGAAAAATTCTCTTTTTATAACAATTAATTTTGGTAAATTTCATTTTACGATTTTTGAAGATTCTAGCTCTAATAGATTCCCCTATAAATGAATTTTTGTATTTAGTTCTTATGTGAAGGTACCAAGACCACCTAATGAAAGTCCGCCGATTTATCTCCTAAATATGCACATGGATGCTAAAGGACTTTGTGTAAAATTTTAAGATTGTATCTTCAATGGTTTTCCAAATAATTGAATTTTAATATTTAATTAATATGGGTGGTGCCACGCCCCCTATTGCTTTTGTCCTAATCATTCATGATAATACTAAAGTGCCTTCGAAAAAAAATGAGGACTCTAGCTGTTATATTTCCTCAGATACACCAATTAAAGATTTTCTTTCTACGCCCACTGTTGCTAGGCCTGGCCATTTTATTCTCATGTATTCATATGGATGTCAAAGCTGTCCATAGCTCTTGCAGTTTCTGAGGTCACACTGACCAGGTCTAAAAAAATGTTGCGGCTAAATCCCATCCAAAATAATGGTAGAAAAAATGCTAAATTGATTTTAAAATGCCAAAAAAATGCTAAAATTTTTTAAGTGTTTTTATGAACAATTCATATTAATTTGTAACTGAAATTCATTTTAATTTATATCAAGTAAGAAAGTATATTCTGCCGTGGTTGACCATATGAGTATAAAATTTGATTTATTTTTCGTAATAAAGCATTTATGTTGAATTGAACCTTGGTTTCGATATATTTAAACTAATTTTCTGAGAAAGGCTTTATACATTTGTATATGTATGGGGCTAGGTAAAATAAAGGACGGACTTTAACCATTTTTAAAAGGTTTTATCATTGGATAAAAAAGCATACGTGCTTATTGTTTTGAAAATTTCAACCTCTACCAGACGGTCAGACTTACATGGCTTAATCGATTCAGAAAATGATTCTTAACCGATTAGTATACTCAAACGTAGTATAGTGGAGTAGGGTAAAAAATTAAGTTCCGTGGTATTAAGATAAACAGAAATGCTAAAAATTATTTCAAAATTTTTTAAATTTAGCAATATGTAATGTCTCTAACTTTAAAATATTTCTGAATGCAAAAATTACATTAAAACTCTATTAATTACACTAATTGCTCATGTTATACCATGAGCCTATATGTGTTTTTGGAAGGAAAAGTATAATATTTCTAGTTTTACTTTTTTTTATATAAACAATTTTATTTGTCTTCCTCAAAACACTTTAAAAATGGTTTTCATGTCACAAAAATATTGAAAATTCCGTTGAAATAATTTTAAATATCGGTGAATAGATGTCAGGTTTTTAACTCATACTTCCAAGATTTTTTGGGAAAAATATATATGAGAATGTATGAAATGAATTGAGAGATATATTCAAATCCCTAAGTTTGTAATTCTGGAATAAATTGTCAATAATATTTTCGAAATTTATGTATTTTTTTTTAATAAAAAAAAAAACGTGACAACAAAATTACTAAAAATTTGGTAAAAATAAAAAGAACAGAAAGTAGGATGAGAAAGTCTTAATTATTTATTATTGATTTTTTTCAATACTTATTTTCAATAAATTAACAAGAACTCCTGAAGGATGATAAAAATTAAAACCTCTTTATTTCGTATAAAAAAAAAAAATAAAATTTGTTAATTAACCGTCATACATAGCCTTTTCCAAAATTATATGTTTCATTCCATGAGCAAACAAAAAGTATTAGTTTGTAAAATAGCGTACTGAACGTATTTGTAAAAATATATGAAATCTCTTGAATTATTTCTATCACCTCGAATTTAAAAAAGCATTGGGTTCCAGAAAAATATTTTAGAATACAACATTTTAAAGTATTCACTTGTATTGGCGTAATTTTAAGTTATTTATCTTCATGAATCTTTTTGCATTATTTTGAATTACAGTGTAAATTATTACATTTCTCATATTTCTTGTTGCTTGTGTTTGGGTAGACATTTAATTCTGATTTTTTCCGGTTAAACCTATTTCCAATATAAATCTATTTTGCAAAAATTTGTCTTTTTTTGTTTATATACTAAAATTGCAAAAAAAGCTAAAAATGCTAAAAATATTTTATAAAAATGCTAAATAAAATGCCAAATGCTAAATTAAAATTTTACAGCTAAATCAAAATAAAAAGTGCTAAATCTAGCTGCAAAAATGCCAAAATGGTCACACTGTTTCTGAGATATGCGAATTATTTTGCATGTGGGCGTAGCACGTCGCCCACTTGAAATTTTGAAGAATTTTTGTATTTAATTTATATGGGAGATGCCACGCCCCCTGTTGCTATTCCGCCTACTTTTTGTCCTAAATAATCATATTGACACCAAAGTGGCTACGACAAAATTTAAAGACATTAACTGTTATATTATCTCAGATATACTGATTTATCATTTTCTTAATATGGGCGTGGCTCTTCGCCTACTTGAAATTTCAAGAAAATCGGTTCAGCCGTTTAGTAGTCTATAAACTTCAAACATACAAACAAACACACATTCATTTTTATATACATATGCTATAGATATAGATTTTTGGAAAATTTCTCTTTCTATAGAAAAATTTTGTCAAATTTAAAAAATTTGCTTTTTATGGAAAACTTAACAAAGTTTTTCTTTTTTGGAAAAATATAACATAATTTTGACAAATTTCAATTTAATACTTATTTTGACGATTATTCTCTAAAGAACTTCATAATTATTCTATCACCTAGGAATATCCTAAATGCAACAAAGTGGGCGCCACTTTAAATTTATTAAAATTATCCGATGAATTCTAAAGACATTATTTAAAATGTCATATAATGGCATCTTGCATAAAAATTTAAATACTAAAAGTCTTAATATTTATTTATGAAGCATTAAACATTTTAATAGCTCAAGAAATATATTTAAATAATTTTTGGGAAACGCTAAAATGACAACACAGAAAACACATTTTTATTTTTATTTTCTTATTTATGGTTCACAACGTAGCTCTCTTGATCTAGATTATCATCCTTCATATGACACATTCCTAAGAGAAAGAAAAAAAAGCTAAACAAATATATAAATAATTTATAGTTTTGACAAAACGTTCCAGCAACAACAATAACAAGCTATAGAGCAACAGTTTGTATAGAAAGTCACTCATCATAAATGTCAAGAGTGGAAAGAAAATTTAAGTTTATAAAAATACTTTGACATAGTGATGTTGTTTTTGGGGGTTTTAACACTATATAGTTTTTGTTTTATAGGAATGATAATGTTTGGTTTAGTGATGACAAACAAATGACACATTTTGGAACACCTATTGCCAAAACAAAAACATTTGTATAATGCGTAAAGAAAGAAAAATTTTCAAAACGATCATGATGATGATCAGAAATTTAGGAATCATTTTGATGATGATGTAGCAGTTCGACAAAGAGTCAATGTATCCGAAAAAGACAGTCATTTTCACTATCTTCTAACCACCGGGTTGGCTGTAAAGGCAGTCGTCACTTTAGTGTTCCCTTTGTAAACGAGAGCGGAGTTAGTAGTCACTTTACAATCTCAAAGTAATCTAGAGAGTGGACACTTAAAAAACAAACTTAAGCAAAGAGGATCATTGCCATGCATTGACTCCTTTGGACTGGCTTTCTGACTGTCTCTTTGTAATCTTTTTTTTAACTAATTAATTATAGTCTAATCTTTTAAATGTTTTATCTGTTAAAAAAACAACTTTTTAACAAATTACGTTTCTTAAAATTAATGCTAAACAATTATTTTTGACATTTTTAACAGTTGGTTTTTTAAATCCTCTTAATTTGTCATTAAACAATAAAAGTTTTTTATATTTTTATTTAAATATTTACATTAAAAACGCGATAAGAGTGAAAAAAAACCTAAAATAAAAAGAGAGAGAGATTAATATTATCTGTCAAATTTACGTACATTTAAATGACAACTAGAGCAACAACATCAACTACAATTAATATTAAGCTTAGCACATGTCATGTCACATTTCATCACTGATTTTTCACATGTGAATAATTGTAATAATAGTGATGATGACGATAATAGAATGACAAATGAATGGGACAATTAAAACTAATTCAAGCGTAATTCCTTAATGGAAAAGAAATTCATTAATTTTGATTTGTTTTTTTTTTTAACTAGAAATAAATAATTTAAAAAAGTGTTATATTTATATAAAAATTATTAAATTGGCAAACAAATTTCATAGTTGATTTGTATACAAAAATATATTATCAAAATGGATCGAACAATGTATGGTAAAATTGATCCGGGTGCTCGTCAACCATATCGTACAATTAGATCTAAAGGAATACAGCCAGGATGTAAGTATAAATAAAAATGAGTTAACTAAACTTTATTTATGTAATAAGGGTTATGTTTAGCATACAAATATTTAATGAATATTTTACCCAAATCAGGTCAAGTTGGAATGATATACAATCTCTTTATCATATTGATGTAATACGAGTCTATTCAAAAAATTTATATTTTGGTGCAACTTTTTCGATATACGATTTTCCATACAAATCCCAGTTTCGTGGTCTAATGTTTTACTCTTTATGTTACTAAATAGTTGTTGTGCCTAAAGGAATAGGACCGACTTTATTGGATCCATTTGGCATACCTCTATCTACTGTGCCCATATCCGAAGTAGAACCAAATAGAGAAGAGATGCCGTAGTTTTGCTATGTCGTTAAATAAGGGGCAGTATAAGGTAGCAGTCCTGATCGCTAAAAAAGTAAGATAGAAGCGTTCGACCACTTGCTTTTACTTCTCAATGCGACAACTTTATTTAAAGGAAGATTCATTCTTCTAGCATGACACCATTAATGCCAAACCCCTTACGAACATCATGAAGTAAGTCAAGTATGATTAACTGGTGTGATCAGATCGTAAAGTTCTCACTGTAAGAATAGGAATTAATGATCTTATGCTTGATTTACTACACGAAAACCTCCTTGGTTGGTAGCGTTTTGACAGGAAACTCCACTAGTCAAATCAAGTATTAAATCCAGCCAGTATCAGTTAGAAATCTCTGAAGTTCATTAAGTTTTGAGCCAGATAGCTCATCAAGGTTGGATATGAAGTAGTTGCCAAAGAATCTGTTTATCTTGGGGGGTTAGAGCAGGGGCATTCACAGAGAAGATGGAAAACCGTATCTTTCATTTCCATGTCCTTGCAACTGCGACAGTATTCATTGAATGGGAGACCAAGCCGACCTATATGTTTGTCTGTCGCCCAGTGCTCAGTTATAACTGCCAGCAGTCTGGATATATTCCGTCTATTCCGGGTTATAAGCTGCCTAGAAGTTCACTTTAACTTGGTCCCTCTACATGTGTCCCAATTAATCTATCAGAAAATCCATGACAATTCTCTAGTCTGGGATAATTCCTTTGTTCTTTAGTTATGAATAGTACCAGTTCTGTCCTGATTCGACTTACTCCAACTCTTCTGTATGTGGCCTAGTTGTTCAGTAGCACCAGAGCATTAATCACGTCTGGAAACATTCCTGGTAACCCCTATTGTTAAGTTTAATAAGAATTATGAAGATATTACGCCGCCTTGTGGTGTGCCTCATTCCACTAGCTTGGACTTAACGCTGTTACCAAGACCAAGTTATTGAAAGCTTGTTAAACTACGTTATTGAAGGTACCTACTATATCTTTCTATAACTATCTACTATATCTTTCTATAACCTTTCTATAACTCGGACCAGCTCAGGTAGAGCTATCTCTGTAGATCATCCTTTAGGGCAGGCGTGTTGAGTGGCTAAAGTATGGAAAGGCTAATCGTACGGAAGTCTTTTGCATTTTCATGACTTCTTTTGCGAACTTTGGGAATAAAAACGAACTTAACCTTTCGCCAATTGACCGAAACGAGGTTAAGAGAGTGTCAGATCGTGAATGTTCTATGAAGCCAGGGGGTGATATACCCTTCTGCACTCTGTAGCATCTTTGGCAAAATATCATCTGGTCTTTGTGACTTAAATGGAGACAAACTATCTATTGCCCATAAACTTCTGTCCATGAAAACCATATTGCTGTTTATTACCAATAGAATCACTCCAAGGAAATGGCTATTCAGTAGCATTTCAGAAGCTTCTGCTGATGATTGCAACCAAGAGTTGTCCTTTCATCAAATATAAGATCGATTTAGTTGACCCTTAGCAAGGATTTTGCTGAGTCTGCATGCATCTAAATTCAAATAATAACGGGCCATGAAAGCGCTCTTAAGTAAGATGAAATGTTTGACTGCTGATCGGTTATTTATTTTATAAATTGTTAATTTTAGCAAACAGCTAATGATTAGATTAGCACTGCGACCCTGTTTTTTTGATCTTTTGTACAGCCCATGGGTTTACCATAACAGGTTAAATTCACGTATGAAAATAACAGGTTTGATTGGTGAAAGGTTGAATATATCCTTTGGGGCTAGTGTTGCTGCACCTAAGATTCTTACTCGACGAGTCATTAGAGTTAAACATTTGCACAATATGTGTTTTGAGGTTTCCTCCTGACAGTCACAAAATCATAGAATAGCTTCAATATGGCGTTTCCTAGGAAGAATTGAATGTCCCGTGAGTCCCTTAGTATTCTGAGATCACTTTTGTTAAGCGATAACAACTTTTGGGATTTTCCTCTTGATAGCGTGAATAAGCGCTTTGCCTGTTGCTTTCCAGTGGCGAGCAAATTCCGATACGACCCACTATACACATCTTTGTCTGACGTAACCTTGTGGGATACCAAAGAATGGTTCAGAGCCGATAAGTGGGCGATGAGCGCCTCTATTTGCTAAGCAGTCCGCCCGTTCGTTCCAGAATGACCTTTAAGGCCGGGTACCCAAGATATTGTTAATTTGTTGTGTTTACCCAGTTCGTCAATGAGGACACACAGTCCATCTCAATACCCGATCTAACTTCATACGAAAGTAAGGCCATGAGCGCTGCTTGTCTGTCTGACATTATGTAAATTCTCAGACCCTTGAACCTTCTCCTCATGCACTCTCTAGCACAGATGAAGATAGCGTAGATTTCTGCCTGAAAAATTGATGAATTTTTTCCCTGAAGATTGCCTTCTGGAAGTTAGGACCGCAAATGCCTGCTTAAGTATCATTATCTGTGTGTTTTTTGGACACGTCAGTAAACCATACTTGTTCAGCATCTTGCTGCCACCATATTTGATTAGCCCATTTGTTCCTTTCAATTGTGTTGCACATAGTTTACTTTTCCTTATCCAGATGTGTAGTTAGCTTTTTTAATTGTGAATCGTAGGCAACACTGTAATGTGTTTATAGTACAAAAGCCGTTGCTATTTATTATTTCGAAATTCAAAGCATATCTTAAGGCTTCTTTTAAAATATTTAAAATGCATCGATCATATTAATGTATTCAAATGCTTAAAAGTATGTGTTGCTTTTAGTTTTTTAACAATTTTGACTCGTTTAATTGTTGTCTATTGATTTTTAAATTAATTTTTTTAACTAAATGATCTACTTTTTGCTTATCTTGCTTACACCATCTTGATTCGATCGCCCACTACATTGAAGGCAAGTAGTTTTTCTAAATATTTTTTGTATAATTTTTTTTTTATAGTTTTCTATTCTCTTCTAATTTATTGAAATTTTTAATTTACATCCTCTGACATTTTTAAAATATCAACAAAATGGTAATTACATCATTACATAGTAAACAAATTTAAATAATTTTATATTGTTTTTGTAATAAAGTAAGAGATAGTATTTCTTATTATTTTTATTTAATTTTATGACGTCATTTTCATTGAGAGATTACTTTTATGAATTATTTGAATAAAAAATACTTTAAGTTAAATAGATGTGTTGGAATTTACAGGGGAATATTAATAGAAAAATCAATTGTATAAAAATTTATTGAATTTTATTGATCGTCTAACACTTTAAGCGCCTATTAGACGATCAAGTGTTGCATAGCAGCACCGCTTGACATGCTCGTGTAATAGAGATTTTCTGTCAAAAATTCTCTGCTCCCCAACAGCTTTGCTATCTTCATCAAACCTCTTAATAGTCGGTTAAGGAGATGTGGATCGTGTATTCCTGATTGAATAAGCTTTCGTATTGAAAATAAATTTCTATTAAGAAATCTTGGTAAAATAAAACTCTTTTTAAAACTTTTACAAAATGATCTCTCTATATAATTCAAATATGTGGCATCATTTTGCCTCTTGATGATGTTTTTTTCAAAAACAAATTAATTTCCAGTCATGTTTATCTTATTACATTAGATTTTTTTAAAATATTTAAACTCATTTGCATGAGAGCTTTTAACAGCATTTTCAATTAAAACAATTTCAGTATAATATTTACTTTAATACAAAACAGTTGAAAATTGTTTTTAAAACAACAACTCTTCATAATTTAATTAAAAGCCATACCACAATGATTGGTAAGACATTTTGTTAAGTATAAAATTTCTTAATTTAAACTCAAAACTATAGTGTTTTTTGTTAATTAATAACTAGTTCATTTGGTTGATTTGTTGCTTTTCCCACCTTTTTTTTCACATAAATATTTAGTTTTTTGTTTTAATTTAATTAAATGGCAAAAAGTACAAAATATCATAAATGTCGTCATTGGTGTGGGTTGTTTGAACGAACATATTTTTCCAAATGCGTCTTGTGTGTGCTAAAGTTGGAAATGTGTTAAATTCGTTTAAGAAATTTATTGAATGTGTTTTGTGGTTGGGTGATTAACAAAAGAATTTTGTGACAAAAATTTGAAATATTTTAAAGTGGAAACAACCTTCTGTGGTAATGATATTATGGTTCTAATTTTGAGTTTTTTTGTGAGATATTTGGAGTAAATTATAAATTAGCAATTTTAACTAGAGTAATATTACCGAAGATCAGTTACTGAAAAGGTTTGTTCATTAATAGAGATTTCAGTCAAATGAGATAATGGGTCCTAAGGTATAGACAAATCTTCCATCCAGTCAATTTCAGAACCTAAAAGGGAACCTGTTGTGCAACGATCTTCGTACTGACAGACCGCAATACTACCAACGATTCTACGAAGGTAGGCTTTTAGTTTTCCCTTTCCTCTGAACTTTGTGCAACTGCGAGCATCTCTCTTGTATCAAAGTTGTTCCCTTTGTGATAGCAGGAAAGGGATATTAAGTGGGAAAGTTAAATGAAGTTTTATTACTATAGATTGTCTAAAATATGGGACTGATTTGAACTCCTTTACATGGAAGATTAGGTGAAAACTTTTAAAAATAACGTTAGTTTGATATTTAAAACTCAGTGTCCTGGAAAATAATTGTTTCTGAGGAAAGTTAGGTTATTGCTCTTAAGGTGTGTGCTTCTAATTTCGGCGAAAGAATGACAATAAAAAATAAATTTATAGAGGTTTTCCGACGTCCTCATTTCTCATTCCGTAATTTCTGTTGACCTATAGGATCTTTATAGGCTTCCCAGGCAGTACCTTTGATTCCCTTGACCATGCAATTTCTTCCCTTTATAACGTCATCATTACCGATTTACTCAAAACTGTCTTCTGCCTAGATAAGCAAAGCTTACTCCTGCAACCGAATGTCTTCCAATGTCGACATACTTGCTTTCTGGAAATCGGAAATAAATGTATGTGTATATCTATTGGCTACATATTCCCAATACCATTCTATTTCTCAGTTTAGATCCGTCCGTGTAACAACAGATTCTAACGAGAAATAAATAATAAAAAGAGTTTAGAATGGATATCTTAATCTTAAAAGCGATCAAAGGAACCAATTTGTGATCTGGAAAACCATAGTGGATTGCGGTTTTTGATCCCCAAGACAGTTTAGATCTGTCCGTGTAACAACAGATTCTCACGAAAAATAAATGAAAAGAAAGTAGAATGTAAATTTTAATCTTAAAAGCGATCAAAGAACCAGTTTTTACTATAGGGACTAAACCGATGTTATTATTTAAGAAAGTGTGTCATTATACAAGGAATCTGAGGCGTAAATTTTCCTGTGAAGGGCACTAATAGAGGACTTGTTAAGTTGTTTCGTCTTCTTCTTTGTTGTGACAACTTCTACAGAAATCGTAGTAAGACCAGGCAAGTATGCTTGCATAGTTGCCAAATTTATACTTTGTCAGGCTTCGGGAGTGCCCAAAAGTGGTCTATGTTTGTGTCGGATCACATGGCGCCAGTTTTCGCTAAATCATCTGCAATAAAATTTCCTTAATTATCGCTGTGGCAATGTCTTGTCATTCTATTTAAGGTTGTTCCGCATTCCAGGAATAAATTTTATACCAGACCTTGCCATCTTCGGTACGAAGTTGCGGTTCCTTTTATATTTTGAATAACACTAAACTCGTTTGTGATTCTAAAGTTTATTCTGATTCCATTTTGCAGTATGTCTACACCTCCTCCAACTAGTACTCCATTATTTGAGAAAGGACCTTTTTTTGCCCTTCGATTTTCAGATATAGAGAAACTAAAGTTTCTCAAGAAAAAGGATCAGGTGTAGAAACAACGTCTCGACCTCGAGATTGTTAACAAGTTATAGTTAAGAAATTTATTAGTATTATGCCTCATTGATCCAATCTCCATAGGGCTTGCTCCATAATTGAAAGAAACAGAGTTGCTGTCATTGACCAAAGAGGAGATGGGGTTGGAAGTTTGATGAAAAAGGTCGTTAATGAAAATTAGAAGAACGGAGTCTTGCGGTACTCCTGAATTTCTCTTGAACTCGTTGGGGATTTCTATTTTTATAACAACTCATTTAGTGCGATCATTATATCTCGATGTGATTTTCAGCATAATAATGATTCAAACCATTTGTTAAAGTTAGACTAGTCCTTCATAATTCTTAATTCTTCAGAGAATCTGTTAAATTTGTTTTTTGTAACTTGTCCGAAAATTGAATTAACCGTTTGTATTATTTTTGTTGAAACATTCTGACTGTGACCAATAGTAATTCTCGGTTGATACAGCTATCGATGGGCTGACAATCTTTGGCCGAGTATGCCTCGGTTCTTTCGGGAGTGAAGATCTAATTGTCGTGGTAACGTGTTTTGTGTGATTACTTCACTTATACTATAAGGCAAAGTTTCGTATGATTCGTAAAACATTGTACATCAGTTCATTTATAAACAATCCGAATTGTAACCCCTCTTTTACTACTCATATCATTTCAAATTTATAATTCTTACCTCAACGTAACATCAACGATCATTCAATTCAACCGGTTGAAAGTGAAATAAAACGTTGACACTATAAAATGTCACATTTACTTTTAATGACCTTCGTCCATTTTTCATTATTTTTTTCGTGCGGCTTTTTAAAAAGTGTTTTTAAAAATTATTTCAGTTTTTTTCGTACAAAAAGCGAAATTTTACTCATTCATGTTATACAGAATAAAACTTAAATTGATGATTTATGCCTTGCAAATAGAGTAAATAAAAAAACACATTTATAATGTACAAAATTTACGCAGTTCCACATAGTGGACTGCAAAAATGGCACATATGAATAGAACACGGTTTAGTTTTTGAGAAGCTAAACATAATGCAAGCGACAGACGGCAAACTTGGTAACTTAACTTACCAATAAGCAAATTTTTGAAATTACATTTTATATATTTATAAAGAATTTGTGATGATATTGACCCTAATATATATTTTTATTGACCTTGAGTTAGTCTCCCACTTATTTCAACTTATTTCCTTGCAGTTTAACGCCTGCCGCTGCAATTGCAAGCCGATTTGTTATTGTAGTTTTTCTCATCACATTTTGTTGTTTATTTTTGTGTTGTTTTATTTATTTGCTGCTGTCACCCCATGTCACTCTCTTTCTCCCTGTTTTTATGGTTGTCAGTACAAAGTGTTTGTCATAAATGTGTTGTTGCATTCTAAATTTAGTCAAAGTCAAATGATTCATCATTAACATTAAAAACAACTAAGAACTACGACGACGACGAGAACATCTGTAGCAGCATCAGTAGCACATTGAAATCAAACAAGACAGACGGACATAACCATTCGATAGTCGTTTCTATATATTCCTACTAATCCAATAAAAATAACTACAAAAACTATATCATTTTAGGTTTAAATTCCTCTCATCTGTGTAAGGCAGAAAAAGAGTACAACACCCCCATGTTTATTCATTGGTCTCAGGGATGGAAAGTGAGATTTTGTTTCAGTATCAACAAATATTTCAGAGGGTACTTTTTTGGATCAGAGAGTACTAAAATAATTTTTTCGCAAAAATTTTGCAACTTCTTAAATACAATATATTTAGACATTTTAAAATAATCCGCAACGGAAGTAGAAATGTCATTATATGTTAATATGATGAATCTGTGTTCGTCCCTCAATGTTAACCTTTTAGATACAGTTTGATGAAATTTGCTATGTAATTTCTTGTCCATAGCAACTTTGTTAAAGCAGTTATTATACAGTTTGTTGTATTTTAATAAATCCGGTCTTAATTAATATCAGGCCACCTTTGGCCCTTTTTATTAAACTAAAATCCGACGTAGGTGTTCATTGCGCTCCATGCCATGAGACTTCACATAGAATATTTGTTCGTACATCTGATTCTGAATATGACATGAAACAATAATTTGCTTTCCAAATATCCAAATATTTTTTACCAAAAACTTCTTTTATTATATTAAATGCTTAATTTCAAAATATATTGCTTTATATTAGATAGAAATTGAAATTAAATTCGAGTTTATATCTTTTGGAAATCATTCAAAGTCAACTATTTTTCCAAAATTGAAATTTCTGGTAATTTTCTCATAAAATATTATCAATGGAATTTAAATTAGATTAATAATATTCATATAATGTCAATCAAGATACAAATTTTTTAAAACTAGATCTCTTTACTTCTGGTAATATTGAAGAGAATTCCATTACTCTATAACTTTTTAGCCGTTTTTTCCAGAAGTTATAGTGGATGCATTTTTGAGAATTTTATGTTAACATGTGCCAAAACATTCGTGGAATTTTAAATTTGAATAAATATTTGAAATTTTAAAGATACTTTGACCCCCATTTCTCAATGTATGTATTATTATTTTTTATCGAAATGAAATATTTATAATTTTCATACAAAAATTATTTTAACCGGCACATTGTCTACCGGTTAAACGATAATCGGATATTGAGATTGTGGCCCTGAGAGTATCAAGTAAGACTCGGGAGTATCACCGTACTTTGGAACATCAAATAGTATAAAAAAAAGTACCATCGTACCAATTTTTCCATCCCTGATTGGTCTGCTGAGTATTTACGACAACATCCATGCTCATGCTTAAGATGTTCAACAACAAATTCTATAGTAAACATATGATTGTTATTTTTGCTTTATTACATTTTCAGCTAAAATAACATGTGTTTTTTGCTGAAATCTCTTTTGTTTTTCTTTTTGTTTTAATAATAAAAACACAAATAAGTGTGTCAAATAAGTTCTCTATCTCTTTGTATCCCTTACACTTGATTAACATACTTTTGTGTGATTTAAAAGAACAACAACTATTCAACAGTTCTTTAGATTTGTTTTTGTTTACATTATTAATAACAACAATAACAGCTGATTGCACTCACTCATTCACTTGAGTTTAATGAGAGAGTAGTGAGCAATATACATAGTTTGAGTAATAATTGTTTTAAGAAACTACTCAAGACAGTGAATTTAAAAATTTTAAAGTTTTTTCATAGGGAAATTGTAAAATTCAAAAAATATATTCAAACTGAGGTGTGTAAATCAAGATATCTCTTCCTCTTTCTTAAGATTCGTGCCAATAGTTTAAATTGTTGGACGAAAATCAAAAAATTCGTCATAGTTGGATTGCCTTCTAATAGGATTCAATTTTTTATTTTATTTTATTTAACCATCTCCGATCTAGAACCTATTCGGACTTTGATAAATTGCTGAAAATCTGATAAGGAATTGTTTTCAAAAACGATGTTTGGAAAGCTTTGTAAAGCATCAAATGTTGAGACCTAAGTTCTCCTAAGAGTATCTGTTTTTTTTACTAGGCTTGCGTTACTATGCAACCCGATTCGAATCAAAAGTATTATATGGTCTCTAACAATTTAATCAAACATATCCTCAAATGAGATAAGTAAAACTTGAAAACAGTTATTGATGCCAGTGAGACGCAATTCAGTCGAAAGCTTGGTAACAAACACATGCTGGATCGTCCTTAAGAAATAATGGGGATGACGCGAGAGTTGTTCCCCAATTCAGACCTGAAATACGACTGAAATTCCTAATTAGAATATAATGTTTTCTGGACATAGATCTGGGCGATTATGACGTTCTCTGGCTACCATGTTGTTTCCACGTAATTAGTTATTGAGACACTGATGTCATATTATTTTGACAAGTCAAATATTGGTTTACTTTGTTATTGATATTTTCCAGAAATATTGCCGTTTTTGGTTCATCATCATTCATCAGTTTATCCACAGAAATTGTCTAGTGGGTCAAATGCGAAAGCTACCTCGAAAACCTGATGTGATGAAGAAATTCTTAGGGCAGATTTAGATTCTGCGCCGCCAAATCGTTTAAAAATGTACACTCCGGTCTCTTCATCAGTTTATCGACACAAATTGTCTAGTGGGTCAAATGCGAGAGCTACCTCGAAAACCTGATGTGATGAAGAAATTCTTAGGGCAGATTTAGATTCTGCGCCGCCTAATCATTTAAAAATGTACACTCCGGTCTCTTGGTTTTAACATTTTTGTAAGTTTTGTTGGACCGTGTGATCATCAATTACGTCTGGTCTGAGTTTAAAGATAAGGACAAGGTGGACGTAGGATTTCAGAAAGCTGCCCCGATTATCGCGAAGGATAATTGCATAAATGATGTTAGAGAAAGTAAGCATAAAGCGTAAACGTCCGCTAGACCGACGTCACCTAGAACAACGATCAAATTCAGATATATCAATGGGCAGAGTTAGAAGTTATTTGGGATCACTATCATTATTAATCTATTTTTTAGGTTATCACTATTAAAAGCGAGCTCTTTAGCTGAATAATATCAAATTTCTTCTTGCAACAGAATGAATTTCTTCTTGGCAAGAATGATCTTAGAGAATCGGAGTATTAGACCTGATTGGTCACTAGCACACTTTCTCTCATTTACCTGCCAATATTTTACAAAGGACTGCTGACGTAAAAGTCAACTTCACCTAACACATCGATCAAATAAGCAGATTAGTAGGTTAGGTGACCGCTATAATGATAAAAAACGTTCGTTAATGAACGCTACAAAATATGATTGTTATGAAAGATTATATTATATAGAAGCATAGGACTAGATGTGTCATAGGTTGGTCACCATGATTGTACGATCAGAAGATCCCTAAAGTTTTAGATTTATGATAATAAATCCTATCTTAGACCAAACGTTAGTCTCTTTTAGTATACAAATTGTAAGTCATTGGTAGCCCATTGGCTTGGGACCCAAGATGAAGCATATTAAACAATAATCATAGATAATTTTCTAGGCGATCGATATTAATTTCTTTAAGTATCTCGTTTTTCCCTACACAATTTTGAGTATAAAACACTGTACAACATAAATTCACAATGATAAATGAGTGTAATTATATGAGAGAGTATGACAATAATTGAGTCAATGCTATTGAAATTGAGTATAAGAAGAAAACTGTTAAATGTTTTTGTTTTGTTGTTATTATATTTTGATCAGATCTTTTTTGTTCAATATTTTCAAATACACTCTTGCAGCATCATTTAGTTTCGCTGTCAGTCAGTCTATAAGATTTTGCGAGCGATTTTTGTCACGTTAACGAGTTTTTGCGCGTAAAACGAAACAAAAAATAAAAACAGTGTGCGAGACGAGTGTTTGTATTGTTATTGTTTTTGTGTACTGTGTACTGTGTAGTTTGAAAATAGAATTGGAAAAATTAAATTAAAAAATTAATTACTTAACGGGTATTTAAATAAATTATAACAATTGCAATTGTTAAGCAAATTAAAAGCAATTAAATTCTACAAAATGAAATTGATTTTATTGTGTTTTTTTATATCAAAATTAAATTGAAAAAAATAAAATAATTTAATTTGATGGTGCTGAAAGTATAAGGTGTCACTTCATAAAAATTACCCATCAGTTTGTGTTTTTTTATTGGACATTTGTGTCTTCTGTCTGTCTGCCCAAATGCTTATGTCTGGTTAATTTTTAATTTCAATAATTTTGTATGCGAAACAAATGTAAATTTTATTGCAAAGTGACAATGTTTTCAGTTTACATTTTATTTATTATTTGTGTCAATAATAAGGATTACAAATTAAAGAGAATTTTACATTCATTTTGTTTACCCTACACCATGTCAACGTAATAGTCGTAGTTGTTTTGTGTTTACAAAAGTTATAAAAAATATATTTTAATTCTATACTCTGGATTTGTGGTTTGTAGATCATTTTGAACGGTAATTGATGTTTAGTAAAAATTAAAACTGAAAACTTTACAGATCTATAGTCCATATTATAATCTGCTCTATAGTCCAGACTATTTACTGATTTGGACTATACTGATCTAGGGTCCAGACTATACATATTGATCGAGAGTGCATATTATATACTGATTCATAATTCAGATTATAGTCTGAACTATAGTCCAGACTGTACAGTTCAGACTACAGACTATTCTATACTCTATATACAGTGATCTACATTTCAGACTGTAGAATATTATATGGTCCGGACTTCAGACTGATCTATAGTCCAGACGATAGAATGATTTACAGATCGATCCGTATTCCTGATTATAAACTGGTCAGTAGTTCAGACTATAGACTGATACATTTTCCAGACTATAGATTGTTCTATAGTTCAGATTATAGAGTGATCTATAATCTTAATCTCAAACTGCTCCTAAGTCCAAACTTAGACTGATTATAGGGCAGACTATAGACCAGCGAAACGCAGTGAGCTCTCAAATGAGCTCTCTTGTACTCATACTTTTACGCATACGTATGCTCGCACATGTATAAAAAAAACAAACAAAACCAGTCAGAGAACTATTTTTTACTCTCTGCCTTTCAATGCTATAAACCAGTCATGGGCAAACACATACCACCATGTGTATATTTGTGTGCGTTAAGCAGCAGAGAGATGACTGCACGTTATAACAAAATGGTGGTACACTGAGAAAAGTTTTGAAATTTGTTTTCTATTGCAAATACTTTTTACGACGAGAAAAACTCATGAACTTTTGGGCATTTTAAACAAAAATGGAATAAAGGGAAAGAGTTTTTCATTTAAGAAAAGTAGTAGTATTTTTAAAAAGTAGTATTAAATAAAACTACTGAAATATCATTAAGAAAATCACGACTTTCTATTCGATTTCGAACTTTTAAGGGATATTACCGAGATATTAACTGAACTTAATTTAAAGTTCAACTAATCTATCCAAATCAATGTTTCCTTTATATTCCTTAATACGCAATAAGTCACCAATGTGTTGATCGGTTAACCTTTTAATTGCAACAACTTTACTTTTCTGTCATGTCCCCTAAGGTCATTTAAGGGTCCATGGCAAGTTTCATAATGCCTTTTCAAAGCTTTTCTACATATAATTTTATAACATACGACGCATTGTGCCTCACCGTCCATGTTTTCTATAAAAAAGAAATCATTTTCCTTATTTATATCAAACATTTTGCTAGGTGTAATAAAAGAGAAAAAATCATAAGCATAAAAAAATCCGCAACGTGATCTTGCTTCTACAAAAGCTGAACAGCAACTGATTTGATTTTGATCTCTGAGATCGTAACAAAGCAACAAACAAGTGGTCATTTTAGTAAAACACAGACACACTAATACACACAAGCTTATAGTGTAGGTGTGTCAACAAAGCGTCAGCAGAATTTCTTGGCCTATGCATTTCAGTTTTGCTCGTGACTGCTATAAACTGATCTATAGTACAGACTATATATAGATTTATCTATAGTCGAGTATATATACATATTTTCTATAATTCAGACATTAGATTGATCTATAGTTCAGACTATAGTTTGATTTATACTTCAGACTATAGATTGATCTATAGTTCAGACTACAGTCCGATCCTAAGTCCAGCCTTAGACTTATCTATTGGCCAGACGTTAGAACGATCTATAGTCCAGACTGTAGATTTCTCTATAGTCTTTAGGCTTTAGACTGATCTATAGTCCAGACTATAGATTGATCTAAAGTTCATACTAAAGATTGAACTATAGTTCGATCCTAAGTCCAAACTTAGACTGATCTATAGTCCAGACTGTAGACTGATCTATAGTCCACACTGTAGACTGATCTATAGTCCAGACTATAGAATGATCTAGTCCAGACTAAAGACTGATCTAGTCCAAACTATAGACTGATCAATAGTCCAGACTATAGACTGATCTATAGTCCAGACTATAGACTGATCTATAGTTCAGATTATAGAGCGATCTATAATCTTAATCTCAAACTACTCCTAAGGCCAAATACTATAGACTGATCTATAGTGCAGACTATAGATTTATCTATAGTCGAGTATATAGATTGTTCTATAATTTAGACTATAGATTGATCTATAGTTCAGACTGTATCTGATCTATAGCTCAGACTACAGTCCGATCCTAAGTCCAGCCTTAGACTTATCTATTGGCCAGCCTATAGAATGATCTATAGTCCAGACTATAGATTTCTCTATAGTCCAGGCTTTAGACTGATCTATAAGCGAGACTATAGACTAATCTATAAGCGAGACTATAGACTGATCTATAGTCCAGACTATAAGACTGATCTATAGTAAAGACTATAGATTGATCTATAGTTCATACTAAAGATTGATCTATAGTTCGATCCTAAGTCCAAACTTAGACTGATCTATCGGCCAGACTATAGACAGATCGATAGTCCAGACTCTAAACTGATATATAGTCCAGACTATAGACTGATCTATAGTGCAGAGTATTGACTGTTCTACAGTCCAGTATATAGACTGTTATATAGTCCAGACTATAAACTGATTTATAGTCCAGACTACAGACTGATCTATAGTCCAAACTATAGAATGATCTATAGTCCAGACTATAGACTGATCTATAGTCCAGACTATAGACTGATCTATAGTCCAGACTATAGACTGATCTATAGTCCAGACCACAAACTGACTTATAGTCCAGACTGTAGACTGATCTATAGTCCAGACTATAGACTGCTCTAGTCCAGACTAAAGACTGATCTAGTCTAGACTATAGACTGATCTATATTCCAGACTCTAAACTGATATATAGTCAAGATTATAGACTGATCTATAGTCCAGACTATAGACTGATCTATAGTGCTGACTATAGATTGATCTATAGTCCTGACTATAGACCTGACTATAGATCGATTTATAGTCCTGACTATAGACTGATCTATAGTCCAGACTATGGACTGATCTATAGTCCATACTATAGACTGATCTATAGTCCAGACTATAGACTGATCTATAGTCCCGACTATATACTGATCTATAGCCCAGACTATTGACTGATCTATTGTTCTGACTATAGACTGATCTATAGTCCATACTATAGACTGATCTATAGTCCAGACTATAGACTGATCTAAAGTCCAGACCAAAGATTGATCTATAGTTCAGGCTATAGATTGATTAATAGTTCAGGCTATAGACTGATCTATAGTCCAGACTATTGATTGCTCTATAGTCCAGACTTTAGACTGATCTATAAGCGAGACTGGACTGATCTATATTCAAGACTATAGTCTGATATTTGGTTCTGACTATAATTTGATCTATAGTCCACAATATATACTGGTCAATAGTCCAGACTATAGACTGATCAATAGTCCAGACTATAGATTGATCTATAGTCCAGACTAAGTCGAAATTCCTAATACAAATTTTACTGTGGGGGATGCATTACCCTGTCCTATTGATTTTTTAATGGAGTAAGTTATGATGAGAGTTAACTTTAATTACTGCGGGTTTTTGTTTTAATGCTGTACGTCTTACTAAACATTGGCTTAATTAATAGAATAATATACTATGTCTTTCAATTGTTAAAGTGTTGTTAACAAAGCAACCCCAATTCTAAATGAAAATCAAAAGTTACATTCGAAACAACAACAATAGTAGGATACACTCAAAATCGACCCCATTCAATTAAACACAAGTTTAAAATGCAACAATTGCGATTTAATGTTAACAACCGACAACAATTACAATAATAGCAAAAACATCAACAACAGACAACAGCGACAGCAATTGCAATGACAATTGCTAATGTACAAATATCAATTGCATTTACAACAAACAATGTAATAAATATTGCATTTAAACATTGTAGTTTTGTTTTTTTTTTTTTTTTGATGTTGTCGTTAATGTCATTGATACCCAAAGTATCAGACGTTCATGTCCAACCATACCATTGTCCATCGTTAAATTTTAAAATATTTTTTTGTCTTGAGTTCCTCATTCTTTTTAATTGAACTTAATGCGTTTGAGTGTCCACTAAACCAAGCACAAGACCAGCCTGCCAACAAAATAACCACTTTATTCAATGAATGAATGAATGGGGGGAAAACATCTCTTCAAACTTATCTTTAAGTTTGGTTAAATATGACAATTATGCAGTCAAGTAGTCCGTTCCGTTGTCAACAAACAGCTGTGCCTCATGATTAATTGTTGGGTTTTAATGTTTGTCTCTCTGTCAGCCAGTCGTTTATTCAATGTATATGTCCATCAATCAATATTAATTGAGAAATTTTAGTGGGTTGTTTAGCATAGTGTGGATCGAGGGGGTGGAGGTTATTATAAGTGTTTATAATTGACTTTTTTAAATTGCAATTTCAATTTGAACAAACTGCTGTTGACTTTTCTGTCAAAAATTCTATAAATCTTGGTGACGATAGCGGTATTTTGGGTGTCATAGTTTAATTGTTGAAATATTTGGAACTCTTAGTTTAAGAAATCTTCCTATTTTTGCAAAGAAATTAAATTTTTAATATTTTGAAACTTGCCATACTAAACCACAAATACTTAAGTCTATTAAAAAATATAAAAATGTAGCGCCTTTAATTTCATATTACATCATTTCTTTCGAAGCATAAATAATATTCAGTTGTTTTATGTCAATAAAATGTTTTTAACATTTTTAAAAATTTTAATTTGAACAATAATAATTCTGGCGCATGTTTGTTTTATATTTCAACATTTTGTTTTTTTTTTCGCTATTTTTCAGTAAATTTTTTAAAACAACAAAACATAAATTAATATAAAACAATAAAAGCAAAATTGTTTGCAAATATTTGTTCATATTAAATTTTACACAAAATATATAATTTTCTATATTTATTTATAGAATTGTTTGTGATTTATGTTCTGATACACTGAGAGAAATTTGTACCCCAGTTATAAACTGATGATAAATATACTGATCTATAGTCTAGACTATAGAGTGATCTATAGTCCAGACTATAAACTGATCTTTAGTCCAGACTATAGACTGATCCAGTGTCCAAACTATAAACTGATCTATAGACCATACTATAGACTGATCTATAGTCCAGACTATAGACTGATCTATAGTCCAGACTATAGACTGATCTATAGTCCAGACTACAGACTGATCTATAGTCCAGACTATAGACTGATCTATATCCCAGACTATAGACTAATCTATATTCCAAACTATAGACTGATAGTCCAGACTATAGACTGATCTATAGTCCAGACTATAGACTGATCTATAGTCCAGACTATAGACTGATCTATAGTCCAGACTATAGACTGATCTATAGTCCAGACTACAGACTGATCTATAGTCCAGACTACACTACAGACTGATCTATAGTCCAGACTATAGACTGATCTATAGTCCAGACTATAGACTGATCTATAGTCCAGACTATAGACTGATCTATAGTCCAGACTATAGACTGATCTATAGACCAGACTATAGACTGATCTATAGTCCAGACTATAGATTAATCTATAGTCCAGACTATAGACTAATCTATAGTCCAGACTATAGACTAATCTACAGTCCAGACTATAGACTAATCTATAGTCCAGACTATAGACTAATCTATAGTCCAGACTATGGACTAATCTATAGCCCAGGCTATAGACTAATCTATAGTCCAGACTATAGACTAATCTATAGTCCAGACTATAGACTAATCTATAGTCCAGACTATAGACTAATCTATAGTCCAGACTATAGACTAATCTATAGTCCAGACTATAGACTAGTCTATAGTCCAGAGTATAGACAAATCTATAGTCTAGACTGTAGACTGATCTATAGTCCAGACTATAGACTGATCTATAGTCCATACTACAGACTGATCTATAGTCCATACTACAGATTGATCTATAGTCCAGACTATAAACTGATCTATAGTGCAGACTATAGACTGATCTATATAGTCTATAGTCTGGACTATTGTCTGTACTATAGACTGATCTATAGTCTAAAATACAGACAAATCTGTAGACTGATCTAAGGTCTAGACTAAAGACTAATCTAAAGTCCAGACTATAGACTGATCTATAGTCCAGACTATAGACTAATCAATAGTTCGGACTACAAACTGTCTATACTATAGGCTAATCAATAGTTCGAACTATAGACTGATCTATAGTGTAGACTATAGACTGATCTATAGTCTAGACTATATCTTATCTTATCTTAAGTCCAGCCTATAGAATGATTTTTAGTCCTTAGTCTATATATTCTGATCTATATTCCAGTCTATAGACTGATCTGTAGACAAGACTATTTTCAGATATATAGTCTAGATTATTGACTGATCCATAGTCTAGGCTTTAGGCTAATCTAAGGTCTTGACTATAGACTAATCTATAATCCAGATTAAAAACTAATCTATAGTCCAGAATATAGATTAACCTATTGTCCAGACTATAGAGTAATCTATAATCCAGACTATAGATTAATCTATAATCCAGGCTATAGATTAATCTATAATCCAGGCTATAGATCAATCTATAGTCCAGGCAATAGATCAATCTAAAGTCCAGGCTACAGATCAATCTATAGTCCAGGCTATTGATGTATCTATAGTCCATACTAAGATTGATCTATAGTCCATACTATAGATTATTCTATAGGTCAGTCTTTTTTAAATGATTTATAGTCCAGATTATAGACTATAGTCTAATCTATAGACTATGGTTCAGACTTTAAAATTATCTATAGTCTGGACTATTTATCAGTCTAAGTGTTGATTTAGGATCGGTCTATATATCAATATATAGTCTGGACTTTAGATCAATATATATTCGTCTTTAAAATTATCTATAGCCCAGACAATGGACTCTATTCCAGACAATATACAGATCTATAATCAAGACTATGCTTTGTATTGACTGATCTATAGTCCAAAGGAGGACATACATTTTTCGGCTTTCGCAGGCTTGTTTGCTAGACTATATAGGAAATAGGTACAGAGAAGTAAAACTGTTTCCCCTCGTCTGAACCTAGTAATTTAAATTCTTAAATTTTTTTTTCTTTATATTTATATTTAGCTGCTTATTTCTTAATTTTATTAAAAAAGCTTAAACAAATGAAAATTCTCTTATAAATTTCCGCGTGGCAGGCGAATTTATTTTATAATTAAATTATTTTATTTCATGGAACCCAGACCGCGAGAATCGTGAATGTCAAACATGAAAATAGAAAAAAGAAATCGTAGGTTGCTATTAAATATATAAAAAATACAAAAATTGCGTAGAAAATAGATAAATATTGTAGATAGATTTTTTTATGAATATATTTTTTTTTGCTGTACGTTGTTGATTTTGGTTTGGCATTGAGCACTTTGGATTATAATATGAATACAGGTGTTCTATGTTTTATTCCCACAAAAAAAAAGAAAAAAGAAAATGTGTTTGTATATATTTTAATGTGTTTATATTGACAATATTATTATATTTTTCTATTAATTATTTCATTGACCAATGTTAGGCCCTTAAACTAACTCTAAGAATTTCTAATTTATGAGTTTTATTTTTAAAATGATTTGTTATCATTGATAGAAATAGATAACGTAATTTGTGTTTATTTACCTTAATATATGCTTTTTTCGATTTCGGGGAAAACCCTGCATTTCCGTGCCAAATATTGTTCCAACCTGCAATATTTGGCAAATTAAAGTTTTTCTTTTCTCTTTTTCAAATTTCCCCTAAAAATATATTCACCAATTTGTTTGCATGTCTTTTCGCTATTAATGCTTAAATATTTTTTATAATTTTTCTATTTGAATATATTTTTTGTTTGCCCCCCCCCCCCCCAAAAAAAAAACAAAATCTCAAATTAGAAAGAACATTGTGTAGCTGCCAATATGTATTATAAAATTTTCAATATTAATTGATTGATACGAATATGATTGAATCAAGTTTTCATGTTCATTTATTTATAAACTATGTTATTATGTGTATTTGTATTATGTTTTCAATATTTTATTAGGTCAAAACTACTTTAAAGATCATTATTAGCAGACCCAACCCACGAACAGCGACAAGAACAACAACAAGAGAAAAAGCCATTTAAACATTTTGTTAAGTTAGTGTTACCACAGTATTTTAACGCAATTATTTAGAATGTTGGAGGTTTTTCATCGTTGTAATTTTTTATATATGTATGTATATTTGTAGAATTCATTCATAATTTTTTGTTGTACAAAATTAACAGACATGGGTAAAGAAATAGCATAATTGTAATATAACCGTTATATCGTTTTATATAAAATGTGGTTATATTGAAATATATTAATACAACCTAATTTGTTGCATGTTATCGGTACTCCATTGTGACTTTAGATCCGACCACAGACGATCAGTTATTAAGACTCTAGACTGATCTATAGTTTACACTATAGACTGATCTATAGTTTAGACAATAGACATTTCTACCCTTCAGACTTGAGATTGATCTATAGTTCAGATTAAAGACTGATCTATAGTTTAGTCTATAGACTGATATATAGTTTACACTATAGACTATTAAACTATGGACAGATCAGTAGTAGATACTATAGACTGACCTATGGTCCAGACAATAGACTGATCTATAGTCTAGACCATAGACTAATCTATATCTATAGTCCAGGCTATAGACTAATCTATAGTCCACACTATGGACTAATCCATAGTCCAGACTATAGACTAATCTATAGTCCAGACTATAGACTTATCTATAGACCATACTTTAGACTATTCTATAGTCCAGTCTATAGACTAATCTAAAGTTCAGACTATAGACTAATCTATAGTCCAGACTATAGACTATTATATAGTCCAGACTATAGAATATTCTATAGTCCAGACTATAGACTATTCTATAGTCCAGACTATAGACTATTCTATAGTCCAGACTATAGACTATTCTATAGTCCAGACTATAGACTATTCTATAGTCCAGACTATAGACTATTCTATAGTCCAGACTATAGACTATTCTATAGTCCAGACTATAGACTATTCTACAGTCCAGACTATAGACTATTCTATAGTCCAGACTATAGACTATTCTATAGTCCAGTCTATAGTAGTCCAGACTATAGACTATTCTATAGTCCAGACTATAGACTATTCTATAGTCCAGTCTATAGACTATTCTATAGTCCAGTCTATAGACTATTCTATAGTCCAGACTGTAGACTATATAGTCTGGACTATAGAATAGTCTATAGTCTGGACTATAGAATAGTCTATAGTCTGGACTATAGAATAGTCTATAGTCTGGACTATAGAATAGTCTATAGTCTGGACTATAGAATAGTCTATAGTCTGGACTATAGAATAGTCCATAGTCTGGACTATAGAATAGTCTATAGTCTGGACTATAGAATAGTCTATAGTCTGGACTATAGAATAGTCTATAGTCTGGGCTATAGAATAGTCTATAGTCTGGACTATAGAATAGTCTATAGTCTGGACTATAGAATAGTCTATAGTCTGGACTATAGAATAGTCTATAGTCTGGACTATAGAATAGTCTATAGTCTGGACTATAGAATAGTCTATAGTCTGGACTATAGAATAGTCTATAGTCTGGACTATAGAATAGTCTATAGTCTGGACTATAGAATAGTCTATAGTCTGGACTATAGAATAGTCTATAGTCTGGACTATAGAATAGTCTATAGTCTGGACTATAGAATAGTCTATAGTCTGGACTATAGAATAGTCTATAGTCTGGACTATAGAATAGTCTATAGTCTGGACTATAGAATAGTCTATAGTCTGGACTATAGAATAGTCTATAGTCTGGACTATAGAATAGTCTATAGTCTGGACTATAGAAAAGTCTATAGTCTGGACAATAGATCAGTCTATAGTCTGGACTATAAATCAGTTTATAGTCTGGTCAATAGATTAGTCTATAGTCTGGTCTATAGATCAGTTGAGATTGTTCTACAGTTCAGTCTAAAGATTGATTGATATAGACTGATCTATAGTCCAGACTGTAGACTGATCTATAGTCCAGACTTTAGACTGATCTGTAGTTCACCCTATAGACTGATCTGTAGTCCAAAGTATAAACTGATCTATATTCCAGATTGTAGACTAATTTTTAGTCATGTGTGTGAAGTTAAATTCGAATTTAACTAGCAGAGACACAAACCACATTTTTTAACATTGCTCTTTTTGCAGCTAACAGAGCACTGTTAAGCATTTAACAGAACGTACATGAAAAATTAAAAATAAACACTTTAAAATTTTCAGAAAATGAAAAACGAAAATTTCAGAACTTAAAAAAATATGAAAAATAAAAAAAATATTTTTTGAAAAAAATCAATATTTTAATAAAAAAGATTAAAAATTCTCTAAAAAATCAATATTTCAATAAGAAAAATGTTAAAAATTCTCTAAAGGATTGGTGTCCAATTTGGACAAATATGGAAATGCACACGTATACCACTATATAGGAGTAGTAGTCTAAAGGGTCCCTAACAGGATTCTGGTAGTCATATGTCTGGAATAGTTTTGGAAGTTTTTTAAAAAATTTTTGAAAAAATCAATATTTCAATAAGAAAAATGTTAAAATTCTCTAAAGGATTGGTGTCCAATTTGGACAAATATGGAAATGCACACGTATACCACTATATAGGTGTAGTAGTCTGAAGGGTCCTTAACAGGATTCCGGTAGTCATATGTCTGGAATAGTTTTGGAAGTTTTTTAAAAAATTTTTGAAAAAATCAATATTTCAATAAGTAAAATGTTAAAAATTCTCTAAAGGATTGGTGTCCAATTTGGACAAATATGGAAATGCACACGTATACCACTATATAGGTGTAGTAGTCTGAAGGGTCCTTAACAGGATTCCGGTAGTCATATGTCTGGAATAGTTTTGGAAGTTTTTTAAAAAATTTTTGAAAAAATCAATATTTCAATAAGAAAAATGTTAAAAATTCTCTAAAGGATTGGTGTCCAATTTGGACAAATATGGAAATGCACACGTATACCACTATATAGGAGTAGTAGTCTAAAGGGTCCCTAACAGGATTCTGGTAGTCATATGTCTGGAATAGTTTTGGAAGTTTTTTAAAAAATTTTTGAAAAAATCAATATTTCAATAAGAAAAATGTTAAAATTCTCTAAAGGATTGGTGTCCAATTTGGACAAATATGGAAATGCACACGTATACCACTATATAGGTGTAGTAGTCTGAAGGGTCCTTAACAGGATTCCGGTAGTCATATGTCTGGAATAGTTTTGGAAGTTTTTTAAAAAATTTTTGAAAAAATCAATATTTCAATAAGTAAAATGTTAAAAATTCTCTAAAGGATTGGTGTCCAATTTGGACAAATATGGAAATGCACACGTATACCACTATATAGGTGTAGTAGTCTGAAGGGTCCTTAACAGGATTCCGGTAGTCATATGTCTGGAATAGTTTTGGAAGTTTTTTAAAAAATTTTTGAAAAAATCAATATTTCAATAAGAAAAATGTTAAAATTCTCTAAAGGATTGGTGTCCAATTTTGACAAATATGGAAATGCACACGTATACCACTATATAGGTGTAGTAGCCTAAAGGGTCCTTAACAGGATTCCGGTAGTCATATGTCTGGAATAGTTTTGGAAGTTTTTTAAAAAATTTTTGAAAAAATCAATATTTCAATAAGAAAAATGTTAAAATTCTCTAAAGGATTGGTGTCCAATTTGGACAAATATGGAAATGCACACGTATACCACTATATAGGTGTAGTAGTCTAAAGGTCCCTAACAGGATTCTGGTCTGGAATAGTTTTGGAAGTTTTTTAAAAAATTTTTGAAAAAATCAATATTTCAATAAGAAAAATGTTAAAATTCTCTAAAGGATTGGTGTCCAATTTGGACAAATATGGAAATGCACACGTATACCACTATATAGGTGTAGTAGCCTAAAGAGTCCTTAACAGGATTCCGGTAGTCATATGTCTGGAATAGTTTTGGAAGTTTTTTAAAAAATTTTTGAAAAAATCAATATTTCAATAAGAAAAATGTTAAAATTCTCTAAAGGATTGGTGTCCAATTTGGACAAATATGGAAATGCACACGTATACCACTATATAGGTGTAGTAGCCTAAAGGGTCCTTAACAGGATTCCGGTAGTCATATGTCTGGAATAGTTTTGGAAGTTTTTTAAAAAATTTTTGAAAAAATCAATATTTCAATAAGAAAAATGTTAAAATTCTCTAAAGGATTGGTGTCCAATTTTGACAAATATGGAAATGCACACGTATACCACTATATAGGTGTAGTAGCCTAAAGGGTCCTTAACAGGATTCCGGTAGTCATATGTCTGGAATAGTTTTGGAAGTTTTTTAAAAAATTTTTGAAAAAATCAATATTTCAATAAGAAAAATGTTAAAATTCTCTAAAGGATTGGTGTCCAATTTGGACAAATATGGAAATGCACACGTATACCACTATATAGGTGTAGTAGTCTGAAGGGTCCTTAACAGGATTCCGGTAGTCATATGTCTGGAATAGTTTTGGAAGTTTTTTAAAAAATTTTTGAAAAATCAACTTTAACATTTTTCTTATTGAAATATTGATTTTTTCAAAAATTTTTTAAAAAACTTCCAAAACTATTCCAGACATATGACTACCGGAATCCTGTTAAGGACCCTTTAGGCTACTACACCTATATAGTGGTATACGTGTGCATTTCCATATTTGTCCAAATTGGACACCAATCCTTTAGAGAATTTTAACATTTTTCTTATTGAAATATTGATTTTTTCAAAAATTTTTTAAAAAACTTCCAAAACTATTCCAGACATATGACTACCAGAATCCTGTTAGGGACCCTTTAGACTACTACTCCTATATAGTGGTATACGTGTGCATTTCCATATTTGTCCAAATTGGACACCAATCCTTTAGAGAATTTTTAACATTTTTCTTATTGAAATATTGATTTTTTCAAAAATTTTTTAAAAAACTTCCAAAACTATTCCAGACATATGACTACCGGAATCCTGTTAAGGACCCTTCAGACTACTACACCTATATAGTGGTATACGTGTGCATTTCCATATTTGTCCAAATTGGACACCAATCCTTTAGAGAATTTTAACATTTTTCTTATTGAAATATTGATTTTTTCAAAAATTTTTTAAAAAACTTCCAAAACTATTCCAGACATATGACTACCAGAATCCTGTTAGGGACCCTTTAGACTACTACTCCTATATAGTGGTATACGTGTGCATTTCCATATTTGTCCAAATTGGACACCAATCCTTTAGAGAATTTTTAACATTTTTCTTATTGAAATATTGATTTTTTCAAAAATTTTTTAAAAAACTTCCAAAACTATTCCAGACATATGACTACCGGAATCCTGTTAAGGACCCTTCAGACTACTACACCTATATAGTGGTATACGTGTGCATTTCCATATTTGTCCAAATTGGACACCAATCCTTTAGAGAATTTTTAACATTTTACTTATTGAAATATTGATTTTTTCAAAAATTTTTTAAAAAACTTCCAAAACTATTCCAGACATATGACTACCGGAATCCTGTTAAGGACCCTTCAGACTACTACACCTATATAGTGGTATACGTGTGCATTTCCATATTTGTCCAAATTGGACACCAATCCTTTAGAGAATTTTTAACATTTTACTTATTGAAATATTGATTTTTTCAAAAATTTTTTAAAAAACTTCCAAAACTATTCCAGACATATGACTACCGGAATCCTGTTAAGGACCCTTCAGACTACTACACCTATATAGTGGTATACGTGTGCATTTCCATATTTGTCCAAATTGGACACCAATCCTTTAGAGAATTTTTAACATTTTTCTTATTGAAATATTGATTTTTTCAAAAATTTTTTAAAAAACTTCCAAAACTATTCCAGACATATGACTACCGGAATCCTGTTAAGGACCCTTCAGACTACTACACCTATATAGTGGTATACGTGTGCATTTCCATATTTGTCCAAATTGGACACCAATCCTTTAGAGAATTTTTAACATTTTACTTATTGAAATATTGATTTTTTCAAAAATTTTTTAAAAAACTTCCAAAACTATTCCAGACATATGACTACCGGAATCCTGTTAAGGACCCTTCAGACTACTACACCTATATAGTGGTATACGTGTGCATTTCCATATTTGTCCAAATTGGACACCAATCCTTTAGAGAATTTTAACATTTTTCTTATTGAAATATTGATTTTTTCAAAAATTTTTTAAAAAACTTCCAAAACTATTCCAGACATATGACTACCAGAATCCTGTTAGGGACCCTTTAGACTACTACTCCTATATAGTGGTATACGTGTGCATTTCCATATTTGTCCAAATTGGACACCAATCCTTTAGAGAATTTTTAACATTTTTCTTATTGAAATATTGATTTTTTAGAGAATTTTTAATCTTTTTTATTAAAATATTGATTTTTTTCAAAAAATATTTTTTTTATTTTTCATATTTTTTTAAGTTCTGAAATTTTCGTTTTTCATTTTCTGAAAATTTTAAAGTGTTTATTTTTAATTTTTCATGTACTTTCTGTTAAATGCTTAACAGTGCTCTGTTAGCTGCAAAAAGAGCAATGTTAAAAAATGTGGTTTGTGTCTCTGCTAGTTAAATTCGAATTTAACTTCACACACATTTTTTAGTCGAGACTTTAGACAGATCTATAGTTCAAACTATATACGCAAATATGCTGCTATTTACCTAAGCACACCTATAGTTTTGCATAAACAAGTGAGTGTGAATCTAGTGGGTGTCTTGTCTCAAATCTGCTTGATTCTTAAAGTTTATGAAATGAATGAAAACAACTTTATTCCAAAGTAGTAGTGATACATGTGGTAATACAACTTTAGATTCTGGCCAAGTTTACTATTAAAACCATTTAGAAAACAAACAAAAATAGCAAATAGACGACAAAAACGTTTTTACAATTTCATTAACTTGAAATAAAACTATTTTAGATGATTATCTAATATAATTTTATTTTTGGTCTATATATTTATCTAACAACCAACAACCATTGCCGCCACCACCATCAAAAACTATAAAATCAATTTCATTTTTTTTTTTGCACCAAAATTGAAGAAAAATGTTTGAATATCCAATTCCTTAATTGGTTTGATTCGTGTTTTTGTCTCGTTGTCTTATAACAAAATACCATTTTTGTCTGGATTATTGAACCGTTAACACAAATTTTTGTTGTTGCTTTAAAAAAAAAAATCGTGGATTTAAAACGAAATATTTTATTTATAGATTTGTGATAGAAAAAAAAAAGAAAACCGCCAAAAGTGTGAGAATTTTAAGTAGGAATTAAAAAAAATATTACAATTACATAAAAAAAGTTTAGGAAAAAATGTCTTCAAAACTTTTGTCATCATCATTTTATAGTACCCCTACTGATTGTTTTAAAGTGGGCGAATTCGAAAGACGCTTGGGTAAGTTTTTTTGTGCTATTTCGTGTAATAATTATAATTGTGTGAAATTGTGAAATGAGGAAATTATTGCAAATTTTAAAGATATTGTAGGATTTTAGAAAATAATTTGTGCAATTAAACTATTTTATAATTACTAAGTTAGCGACATTATGTATTACGACTTGAATACAATTGTGACCGCAAACGACAAGCGACTGCCGAGAATATTTTTGTCATATAACTAAAAACAACGAACTATTGCTTACTGCTAATCTACACAATCGGCAACTTGGCTATCCGAAGTCAAGCCAAACTTTCTGAAATACAGTTGCAAAGTTCTGAAATACTATACAATTAGGAACTTACGAAGTATAATAAGAAATAATAATGAGAAATTTAATATTTGGTGGTTCTTTGATATTGAGAGATGATCGAGTTTCGAATATTATCTTCCGACTGTTATTGAATAAACACGACGTGGATTTACTCAAAATTAATGAAAGGTGAAGTTTTAAAAAAAGCGCTTCTTCAGGTTCCTCGCAGTGAAGAAATTTGCCAGATCGCATAGGATCATAATGCTCCAGTCAGACACATAAGAGATCATCTATAGTCTTTGTGGAGGTAATAGTTAAACTGTATTGGATAAGATAGGATAGGATACCACCCCGTGGAACTCCTTTATTAACTCAACGGTGTTAGGTCCTCACGATGTCTTCACTGGGGACACACTTGGGTAGAGTATATTGATCCCTTTGTGATACCTGAAACGAGAGAAAACGGTAAGCGTATTTGTACACTTCGACCTAATTACTCTACCTAGAAGACTCATTCTATGATCTGCTAGAGCAGCTCCTGCAGAAGTAATTACTGGGTAAGTTTAGTCTTCTTGCATGGACCCCGAAAGGCCAATGACCAGTCACCGCCGCCGTTAAGTTCCGTAGATTGACTCTCGGAATATGGAGAAGGTCTTTGTGCGTTGAATGATGATCCTTGCCTGTCTACAGATGACCTCAGTCGACCATCTTCAATGCGCAAGCTCACGTATAGAGCGTTTGCAGGTTGAAAGCGGTATGCCGACGAAAGGGTCGGTGTGCTCTCTTGCAAGTGAGGAACCCAACTTGGCAAGAGAGTCCGCAATGGTATTATCAGGAGTTTGTGGGTTGAATGATGATCCTTGCCTCTCTACGGGTGGCCTCAGTCGACCATCTTCAATGCGCAAGCTCTCGTATAGAGTGTTTGCAGGTAGAAAGCGGTATGCCGACGAAAGGGTCGGTGTGCTCTCTTGCAAGTGAGGAACCCAACTTGGCAAGAGAGTCTGCAATGGTAATACCAGGAATTTGTTGATGTCCTGGAATCCAGTACAATCCTATTGTGGAATGTTTCTCCATCTCATTAAGGGTTGCCCGGCATTCTAGGACTAAGTTTGATGTTGTGTAGGCACCACTTAGAACCTTACGGTGGTTTGAACTTATTTAATTCTACAGGGTTTTAAACAACTGGAGGCTGCTCAAATAGTTTACAATATTGTAGGACATTTTGAATAGCAGGATAACTTCAAAGAGTGTGGCATGGCTGCGACAGTCTTCGAATCGAGCACAACAGGGATCTTTCACAAGACCTCTGGTGGTTTAAGATCTGTGAGATCTGTGTAATAATGACAGTTAATGCTAAGGTGACTCATAATATACATTTTACAGAAGCCCGATGCTCGATGACGTGCTGCTTGATGTGTTTTCACGATAGATAACAGAATGGATATTGGCCTATATGTGACATGGTGTTTTACAAAACTTTGTTGCTAGCTTCTCGTCCTTCTTCGATGGGTTGAAGTGGGACCGGACCTTGGACTGCAACTTACCGACTTCCGAGCTTAGGTTTAAAAACCTCAGATGATCTAACCATTTATTTCGCTAGTCCTTATTGATAAATCTTTGCTCATCTTTGCAATAGTGGGTCCCCAGGGTTGGTACTGCGGATCTAGCCTCATCCAGCAAGTATAAAGCGATCAGATGCAGCGAAAATAGGTTGACCTTGTTTATATTTTTTGGTTGATGTAATTACGGTGTTTATAGACGATGAAATATCGATCGCTGAGTGAAAAAACAGTTCCCCTTGGGATGTTATCAAAAGAGATTTTCTAAGTTTAATATCACACAGTTCTTCACAGTCCGTACCAGAACCTGCCTTCTCCAATGATGACTATTGTAATCCGAAACCATTCTATTATAAATGTTTTCGATGACTTATTTCTTTAAATAACTAAGAAATCATAACCACTTTAGAAACCTATATGAGCATCTATACAGATGGATCTAAAATTGGTGATGGTTTCAAAATAAGTTTCAAATTTATTGATCAATGTAGCATTCTTCAAGCTGAAGTATCGTCGATAAAATGGTTGAATTTCTTGTAATCGTCAGGTTGCCAGATGTGTAGCTTCAGTCAATGGTCTTAAAAGTCTATTAAGTCTTAGCAATTACGATCATGAAAATGAGTTTCTGAACATTGGGTGATAGCTTTATTGATCAGTTATCACTATATAAGGTTTTTGTTTTTATCAGCAAACATTTTCCATGAAAAGAAGCGCTCAACAGGATCCATAGTGACCTAGGTCTTGATGCAGTATATGACCTCCTATTACCGTAACCTAAGCCTTTCTTTAAAAACAATGATTCGAGTATTGGAAATTTTAGATATTTAACTTTATTTAATGGTCATTTAGTTAACTAAATAATCAGGCATCACTCGCTCAATAAACTGTAAATAACGATAAAGTTGCAAACTTATTAATATAAACAAAATTCTTATTTCCCACCACTGATTCCCCCAAAACAAATGGGCGTTTGAAACCTTTTCTTTTATCTATTGGTTCAGTAACCCTTCCCTTCCCTATCTTTGCCACTACTATACTCTGCACTTTAAGTTGTACATACAGAAGAGATACATACATATTTGAATGTCTCACCTTTATTTTCATACGGTAAACGTAAACATGTACTCGTTTGTACCGCACTGATAAGAAAATAAAAAACTTATTACGTGCATGTGGTATGAAAAGATAAAAAAGTGTGAGCTTTATTTATTTTTCACTTTTTTTTTTTTAAACGGTTCAATTCTGGTTACATACAATTTTTCAGTTTATTTTAATGATTAGTAATGCACGGAATGTTTTAAAGAACTGTTATAGAAATTGAAAAGAAATTAATATAATAAAAAAGTATAATAATAAATAACTATAATTAAGAAATTGCACTTTGTGTTTGAATATATATTTGAAAATATGAGTAATTCCGGCGATTATGATAATCTGGGTATAGTGTTTTTTTTTTTTCAAAATAATTCCCTTAAATGCTGCTGTTATTGGTTTAATAAAAACAGACATAAATAATAATAATAATTTCTATTTATAAACTTATAATAGTAATAACAATAAATTCCTACAACAAAGATTAATCAAGTATTTATTTCCCTTTAATCTTCTGTTACAGATGCTTTACTTGCCGATTTGCAAAATAGTGTGCCTGGTCATCAACCTCAACATCAACAGCAGCCTCATTATGCCACAACACAAACAGTGACATCGGTTCAACAACAACGTCAAGTACCGCAGCCACAACATCATCAACAACAACAACAACAGCAGCAGCAACAGCACAATTATATTGAATCTTCATCTGGCTATGGAAGTCTTCGCGGCAAAGCTCCACCACCAACACAGGTTAGTCATTCATTTATTTTGTTTTCTTTCTTTACAAAAGGCATTAATTATTTATCTTCTTCAAATATTTAGCCTATTTATCAAGAACATTATTCTGAAACACGCACATCGGTATCACCCTCTGCTGGCCAACCTCATCATTTGGGCGGTTATAATGGCATTGGCAATAGCAGTTCTTCTAGTCATTATCAAAATCAAGGAGCCATACCTCGTCAACAATACAATGGTACAAATGTTGGCGGTATGGGTCCCACATCCGCCTCTTTACATCAGCAGCAATTGAATACGGCTAGTAATTTGTCGGAATTGGATTCATTGTTGCAGGACTTGAGCAGTGCCAGATACAATGGCAATGGTTATGATAGAAAAGGTTGGTATACGGGTTTAGTTTGTTAAGTAGTTTCTATTATAGAGTTAGTGCAACAAAGAGGATTGAACTTAGTTGAGGAAAACGCAATTTACGTTTCTGAAACTTTTAACTACTTAGGAAAATTGTATTAGTTAGTCTTCATGTTGCTATGACACATACACGGCCACAGTTACACTAGGTTCCAAAAGGCTGCTTTGTGCTTGCCTGCATGAAAGTAGATAAGAAATAAAGGGGGGATAAATATAGAAAATTAACAAGGAACGAATGAAAAGCTGATCCAACAAAAGTAATCAAGAAGGAGAATAATCTAGAAGGAGGAACTGAAGATAAAATTAATAGAAAAGTACTACGTCCTTGTTAAGGTGAATAATAGTGCCTGCCCAGTGTTCGTTCGCGATCCTTTTCCACATCAGGACAATTACATAGAAGATGTGATATCGTCTCCTCCTTATCTTCATTATAACAACTCCTGTTTGTCAGTATAAATTCTTAAAACTTTAGGCAATTCCCAGCCCTCTTAATCACTGATATTTCAGCATTAAAAATACTTCATTGAGTCTAAAAGAGATCTTGATTGCCAAATTCTTCTAAGAAAACGCCTCGACCAACCTTGATTATTGTTTCGGATCAACAATTACTTCAGGGATGTCGTCGGAAAAATCTCTCTAACTACAATATAAAGCATTTAGAGGCTCCTCCGAGTTATGTCTAAAGAGATCTTTGTATGTACGACAACTACATGCAGCTTGGAGGTCGCGCCCCACGTAAAGCAAGACTAGTTTTGCTACTATTGAGAATCAGTTTGAGTAATAGGCTTAATACCAATTGGTCTCGTATAGACCGTACAATCCTTAACAAATGATCAACCTATGGTGAAGGTAACACTTAACCTTTTTGATTGTACAGCCAATCCCCATCTGTGAATTCACCCAGTTGAGGTTGCACAACATTTTGATCTCAATGATGCAGAACCGAAGTTATTTAAAAATTGTGTTGTACTCGCTGTAACAACAACAATGTTTGTGAATCATCTGTGTAAATAAAGAAACATACGACATTAGACGGAAAAGAATAGTATTCCATGGAGATAAGGAAACGTTAGCTTCTGTTAAAGAAAGTTACAGAAATACATTATTCAATGATAATAAATTAGACGAGGAGTAGTGAATAGGGCAATCTTATACCCTCCAGAGAAGAGTAAATGTTCCGCTTTGCTATGATATGATACACTAAGACCACAGCCTATTCCAACATTTGAAAAAGTGTTTCAAGGTGATTGCTAGCTACTGCTACAGCAACGTCATCTGCGTTTAAAATCGTTTTGTGACCAAATGAGTTTAATTTGACAAAAGGTCATGGATGACTGTGATCCATAAGAGCGGGTATAACACAAGTAGGCGAGTTGGAGCCTTTTTGGAGAGTTAAATGTCTCCCAAAACGAATCTAATAACAAAGGTCCCCAAATTTTTTAGACTAGAGACCAAATTATAGTTTTCTAAACGATTGAGCAGCGCTGAATCAGAACCTAGGAATATGGTGTCTTCTCGCTGTTATAAAATCACAAATATGGTCAAAAACCAGATGTTCAGAATCGGATTCAGCGCAGATCAATCCTTATCTTTACTTCGACCTCTGGATTTTGACTTTTTTTCAATTTTGTTGTCTGTGTAATCTAATTTGAGAGCCTATTTTTAACTAAACCAACTCCATACTAGAGAGACCATAAGAAATTCATGAAGATTTCAAAATTTTAAAAGCAATTCACTATCGAAAACTTTTCTAAAATATAATTTTTGTACGAAGTTGTTACTCTCTGACCAAGTCTAGGGATACTTTATAAAACAAAGTTCTTTACCTTCCTAAGAACTGTTCCAGCATATAAGTTCATCAAACTCTTATTGGAGCATTGTGTGCATGCAATAACAACCGACCGCCTACGTACCCGGTTATTTTCAACATCTCTTAGTTCATTCCAGGATATGCCTGGGTTGTTCATTTCGGATTACAAGAAAGATCGCGATGTATAATGTGGTATACCAGCTTGTCGACCTGACTAGTGAAATGGATTCCATCTCAATGCATGCTTGGCCAAGTTATCATCTTCCTTGCCACTTGCGTTCATTTATTACTATAGTTATGGGTTTTTAGACAGTTTGCGATAGCAGCACCGAGTTTGAGATAGTTCTTGGTTAGAAACGGAGACGTTGGATAGTGCTATGTCTTACCTTCCGGGTTGTACAACCTCAAAGAAGTATCGACTTGAAGTTTGCTTCAAAAATTCGAAATTTAGTGCGAAGGCTGATATTATTTATTTGTTATATTGGGGCCAATATATCAAAGCATGCTCTTGGCTTATTGATCCTATTATTAACATTCAAATCAGAACCTCCATTAATATCTATCTCGCAGCCCAACTCTTTTGACACCTATGTTCCTCATTGACACATATGTATGTGCTTTATATCGCGGAGTCTGAGCAAGAGCAAACAAATTTGATCAGCGTATTCCAAATAACACAGGTATTGACAATTGATTTTCCACCGAATTCCCTGGCTTTTGTTTTCGATAGAGCTCAAAACCTCTTCCATTACCACCAGAAACAAAAGAGGTGACAATATATGTACGTACTTGTGGTACTTCACTTTTGACCATACAAGGTTCCGAACATTTAAGTTTATGTAGAATGTAGCATCGGACATGGGTATAGATTTTCATAATCAGAAATATATGTTTGTTTCTCTGGTATTCCTCTTTTATATATAGCTGACCATATATAGTCTATTAATGTTGTCAAATGGCCTCTCGAAATATTTAAAAAGTAGATGGAGCTCGTAGTTAAATTCCACACTCTGCTCAATAACTATACCGTAGGATATTAATGTGATATGTAGCCAAATATCCACTACGAAAGCCTGCTTGACATGAACTAATGTTTTGTCCCAGATGTTTCCTTATCTGATTGAGGATTATTAATGATATTAATTTTGCAATAGTTGGCAGAACACAAACATACATGTAACCCTAGAAAATTTAAAGAGGAGACAAATTTCGAAAGTTGTGAATTAAACACGAGGATCTTATTATAATAATCCATAAGTTTGAAAAACTATTAGATCTTAACAAGAAAAAGTTAATTGCTATTTACTTAACATAAAAATTCTAATTAATAATAAGATGTCCAATATATTAACTAAATTAAATTATTATCGATTATTAATTTAATTTCATATTTCTTTACAGATACTTCTGGTCCATCCGGTTTTCATAGTACGCCATCATCTAAATACAATACTTATAATAGTTATGCTTCCGTAGAAGAACGTCCAACTGTAGATAGTTTATTAAATGAAATGGATAATGCCTCTTTATATGCTGTACCCAATGGGTAAATATTTCAACAAATTATAATAATCTAACTTAATAGCATAATTATAAATTCAACATTATTTCACAGAGCACGCACTAAATCACCAACTCCTGGCCGTCATGTTACCATTACCGTACGTGAAACTAAAACTGAAAATCTTGCTGGACCCGAAGGACCAGGTATGTTTTATTTTGTTTATTTTTTAATGCAAGATTTTTCAATATAACTTTTGTTATCTTTTTTTATTACAGTGAGACAAATGGAAGAGAAAGTTGTTAAACAAAAGGATACTTTTACACCAAATAATGCTGCCCATCAGGCATATGCTTCATCGGCAACTAAAGAATTGGATGATTTAATGGCTTCACTTTCAGATCTTAAGGTAGGTTTTGAAATATTTACTTAGATTTGTCATGTAAATGTTATATAGTTAATGCTAAAATTAGTTGGTTAAGAAAGCAGTACTTTTTAAGATTTCTTAAAAAAAAGATGTCTCTTGGTAAAAATCCTAAAAAGAAGTCAACGGTCTGTCTCAGTTTTCAAAATTATTTCGAATAGCAACAACTCTTTTTGGAACATGAAGTTTGAATTAAATTGAAAAATCTGTATACTTTGCTTATAATTCTTACTCTGAAGTTCATAGTAAGTCTTCCTCAGTACTACTTCGAATTATTCATGTAGTTTGACTTTCAGACCCTTAAATTTCCTCTTTACAAAAGAAGAGCTATTGAGGCCTAAGTCTAATGGTATAAAGTATCCCTATAGCAACTACTTTGAGGGACTTATTTGTAATGAAAAATGTGCTGCTAACTAACCTGCAGTTGACTTGGTGAGTGTAGTAGGTGAGGAAAGATAACATGGATCTTTGTTATGAATAGAAACATACTTTGACGATGAACAATGATCATCGATATTAGGTTAGTTTAAAAGGGTAGCTCACATTACACTATAGATCAGAATAAAGTAGTCCTACGCCTCTATCTATCTTGTTGATCACTCCATTCATGGAAAATGTGGGTAACAACATTCTATAACTTTCTATGAAAGGAATAATCGTCCAATGTTCTCCAACTCAGTTTTCAGAACATAGTTGCTTAAAATTTTTCAATCTGTGTTGCTAAGGAATGTAATATAGGGAATAATATCGCTTAAATAAGCAATGATAGAGTAAGTTTTCCAGCGCTTTACTTCTTATTTCTTCTCTGCATGCTCTGCATTCGTCTAAATCCGTTAGTCCAATTTTATATATGTACTTATGTTTGTAAAGCTGAGAATTCCCACCATCATACTAATCTTGGATTTAGTCTTTCTAAGGAAGCTTCTCGTTCTAAAATCACATAGGATTATTCTAAGTGGCGGTATGTTATTCTCCTGTCCATGTTTTCATTTCATCCATCAAACCGTTTTGCATTCGTCAGGTTGACTTCCAATTACATTAGAGCGAGTACATTCACTTTTTCATTGCGGCCTGCTACCCATATAGGATTTTAACCACTCTTCTCCTAGTTTTTTCCACTTGGATGCCATTTCTTAATTAAATAAACACACACTAGATTAAGTCTAAAAGGAGTATTTATTTAAATGAAACTTATAAACTAGATTAAAGCTGTCCGTTGTTCGAATTCACTCTTTAAGACTCTGTGTGCAACTCTTAACTCTAATCTAACTACTTAAACTGAAGTATTTACAATGTCCGTCTGTGGCAAATGTCTCAATCAATTGCACTCAACTATCTCCCTATTATCCGTATTGTTGAATTCCTTAACCCGGTAGGCATCAATCCTACACCCATATAATGCAGAGTTTACTATATGAAGAGTTTTCTGTTGGCTTCATATTAAATTCTATTCATCTGCACCAAAGATCTTCTCTCAGATCGTAGTGCTTTGTCAATCAAATTTAATCAATCAAATTCTATTCATTTTACACAATCAGTTTGTCTCTTAGTGAAGAGTCATTCATGTAATAAAAGATCCTCGCCATTTATTTTGTACTTTTTATTCAAAAATTAGCTTCAATTGCGTCCAGAAAGATCCATTTGTGAGAAGAGGTTTGAAAGACAAGGAAAACTTAGAAAAGTTATTTAGATGAGAGGAGAGTCTTTAGAAGAAAAGGAGAAAATAAAATAAGCAAGAAGTAATGTGTGGTATAGAAGTATAGCATCTCAAATCACATTCCTGTAGTTTAGTTTAAAAGGATTGTATATCCTGAGGTCAACTCGAAGACTGAAAACAAACATAGATAAAAGGAAGACAGAAAAGTTGGTAAGGTATGCCGACTCAGACTCTGTGGATCAGGTCAGTCACTTTCTCCAGCTCCAATTCTTCCTTACATAACCTACAAAAATTCTGTGTTATCGACTCAATTGAAAGACTCCTATTGCGCAGTGTCCGGTTATCAATCCTACTAGTATTCTAATACACCTCCTATCCAATCTAGCATAGCAATCCTTTCTACTGTGCCAGAATTAGATGGAATCACTAATTTATCGGAGAATGACATATAGTAGTGACAAATAGGACGTTCACCGACGTAACTACACTATTAATGCCCAGATCTGTCCTTGCCTGGCTAGTTCATTTGTGATCTCATTACACTGTATATTGCAGTACTCTGCAACCTTACACAACCTAATTGTATATATCCCAGACCGTTACTTCCTAAGCTAGAATGTACTATATGGAAATTCAAGGGCCTAAGTGCTTCTTCAACTCCGAATCCCTTTTAATATGTGTCCTTATCAATGCCACAGACTTCCAGAAGTCTATATGACATCTTTATGTCAATTTATTGAGTATCATTAGCTTTATTGAGTATCATTCTATACCTAATCGTACATTCATACATACATTTAGTTATTCTTTATGAATATTACATAGATTAGTTAGTCAGTTTGAAAGGCGGATGTATGGTTACATCAAAGTCAAAGAAATACATCTAGGCATCCATAGGGCCTGTTGTACTTCAGGTGGAAATCGAAACCACGATCTCCTGTCTGACAGAATAGAACATTAACTACTAACCCACCGGAAGCAAACATTACAGAGATTGGAAATTCATAATAAAACGCTTGTGTCAGCGTCTGGTTATAGCCGGTCTTCTTTTTCTCTTTATTGTGAAGTCATCTAGCATGTGTTCTGAAACGACAATGGCCAGTTATCACGGACACAAGAACATCTAGCTGAGATCTCCGTATCTCTGAAGATAGCTTGTTTAAGTTGAATGCATGACTGATGATCATACAAGTGTGACCATTTGTCCATTTACAAGTTATTACATTTATTTAAGATACTACTTTAGACCGAGACCCAGAAAGGAATCATCGTATTGTAAGTTCACCCCTAAGAGTGCTATTGTTGAATGCCTTGCAATCTCACTTAAAGAAGTTTGACATTCATGGTCTATTTTTGAGGGCGAATAGATGCTGATCAGGGATATTAAAATGTCGCTATTAGATTTCGGAAAGTTATTTAGAAAATGCATTACTATCAACAAGAACTTTTTCGATTTGATCATAACGATCCCGCATTCCATTTAAAATTTTGTTATACTCGTTTACAACACGTAATTTCCCTTTGACGTTCCGTTATAAATTTTTAAATTAAATTGTAAATTTTATTTAATTATTGACGGTCTATCTAAGTCCTTAAAGTGTCAAACCAAATATGACGCTTGTGTTATTTTTGTTCTTCACCTGTTGAACAATAATTAAAATTATTTTATATTATTTATAAAATTGCAAAGAAAACTTAAAAGCTTTATGATAATCGAAGACAAAAAATGCAATTTTAACAAGAAGAATTCATAACAATTAGTTTGTAAAAAATACTTAAATGAATGATGAGAAAAATAAAAGAAATTTTTCGTTGTCGACAAATTTAATGGGCTACTGTCTGGTAAATTACATGGTCTTCTTCAAAAGACCTATAAATATGAATGACAGCATTGTACTACAAATATATAAATAGAAAAGTGTTTTCGGTTCCTTTAGTATACAGTAGATAAAGGTACAGTAAAAGCTTTTAAAATCGCCTGCGATAATGGTACTTAAAACAAAATTCAGTTTTCTGTAGGGTATGTTATCACGGGTCTTTTAATACACTAATTTTATTTTATTTAAATTTAATTAAAATATATTGTATTTCTTTCTTATCACATGACTGCCAAATTTATATGTTTTCATTAACTTCCCTTCTTCTCCTCCCCCCACATATTATATAACCAACGACTCTCTGGAAAGTGTTTATGGATATGTCAAAAATTTGTTTATTTTTTAATTTTCTCATTTATTTTAAAAATTTATTGTTTATTTTTTTCTGTTTTGTATTTCATTCAATTTTTATTAAAATGTTTGATGTCAAAAAGATAAATACGAAATACTTTTGTTGCAAAAATATCGCATTAAAGAAAACATATAAAATTTATTTTATTAAAAACAGAAAAATCATAATAAATTTCAATATTTAATGGTCTATTTTATATGGCGACATTAACAAATTTAATAAGATTAATGTTTTGGTTTATTTGGTATGGCTAATTTTATTTAGGACAGATACATCTGTATATTTCTTTCCTTAAATTGCCATCTTATAGCGAAAGTTTTTAGATAAGTCCATACTATGGACTCCATAGATCAGCCTTTATTCAAAATTATTACTAATACAAAGTTAATACTATACATCAGTCTATCGTCAAGAATAGAGATCAGTTTATAGTCACGATTAGAGATCAATCTATTGTAAAGACTATAGATCAGTCTATAGTCAAGACTAAAGATCAATCTATAGTCTATAGGCAAGATTATAGATCGGTCTATAAGAAAGACTGTAGATCTAGCGTATAAATCAATCTGTAGTCAAGCCTATAGATCAATCTATAGTCAAGACTGTAGATCACTCCATATTGTCTATATATCTGTCTATAGTTCAGTATATATAGAACTATATATTAGTCTATATTCCAGACTATAGATCAGTCTATATTCCAGACTATAGATCAGTCTATAGTACAGACTATAGATCAGTCTATAGTCCAGACTATAGATCAGTCTATAGTCCAGACTATAGATTAGTCTATAGTCCAGACTATAGATCAGTCTATAGTCCAAACTATAGATCAGTCTATAGTCCAGACTATAGATCTGTCTATAGTCCAGACAATAGATCAGTCTATAGTCCAGACAATAGATCAGTCTATAGTCCAGACTATAGATCAGTCTATAGTCCAGACTATAGATCAGTCTATAGTCCAGACAATAGATCAGTCTATAGTCCAGACAATAGATCAGTTTATAGTCCAAACTATAGATCAGTCTATAGTCCAGAATATAGATCAGTCTATAGTCCAGACTATAGGTCAGACTTTAGATCAGTCTATAAACCAGACTATAGTTCAGTCTATAGTCCACACTATAGATCAGTCTATAGTCCAGTCTATAGATCAGTCTATAGTCCAGACTATAGATCAGTCTATAGTCCAGACTATAGATCAGTCTATAGTCCAGACTATAGATCAGTCAATAGTCCTGACTATAGATCAGTCTATAGTCCTGACTATAGATCAGTCTATAGTCCAGACTATAGATCAGTCTATAGTCCAGACTATAGATCAGTCTATAGTCCAGACTATAGATTAGTCTATAGTCCAGACTATAGATCAGTCTATAGTCCAGACTATAGATCAGTCTATAGTCCTGACTATAGATCAGTCTATAGTCCTGACTATAGATCAGTCTATAGTCCAGACTATAGATCAGTCTATAGTCCTGACTATAGATCAGTCTATAGTCCAGACTATAGATCAGTCTATAGTCCTGACTATAGATCAGTCTATAGTCCTGACTATAGATCAGTCTATAGTCCAGACTATAGCCCAGTCTATAGTCCAGACTATAGATCAGTCTATAGTCCAGACTATAGATCAGTCTATAGTCCAGACTATAGATCACTCTGTAGGCCAGACTATAGATCACTCTATAGTCCAGACTATAGATCAGTCTATAGTCCAGACTATAGATCAGTCTATAGTCCAGACTATAGATCAGTCTATAGTCCACACTATAGATCAGTCTATAATCCAGACTATAGATCAGTCTATAGTCCAGACTATAGGTCAGACTATAGATCAGTCTATAGTCCACACTATAGATCAGTTTATAGTCCACACTATAGATCAGTCTATAGTTCACACTATAGATCAGTCTATAGTCCAGACTATGGATCTATCTACAGTCCAGACTATAGATCTACCTATAGTCCAGACTATAGATCAGTCTATAGTCCAGACTATAGATCAGTCTATAGTCCAGACTATAGATCAGTCTATAGTCCAGACTATAGATCAGTCTATAGTCCAGGCTATAGATCAGTCTATAGTCCAGACTATAGATCACTGTATAGTCCAGACTATAGATCACTCTATAGTGCAGACTATAGATCACTCTATAGTCCAGACTTTAGATCAGTCTATATTCCAGACTATAGATCAGTCTACAGTCAAAACTACAAATCACTCTATAGTCCAGATTATGGATCATTCTATTGTCCAGACTACAGATCAGTCTATAGTCCAGATTATAGATCAGTCTGTAGTTAAGACTATAGATCAGTCGAGACTATAGGTCAATATTTAGCCAAAAAAGATATATCAAGACTATAGTTAACACTTTGATTAATCTATAGTCAACACTCTGATCGATTATAGAATAGGATCGGATGCATTTTCTAATTTATTCCTTTTGTTCCCGAATATTCGAATTCTATTTTCGACGTGCAGTAATTCTCTTCTTGTTAAAGTTACACATTTTCTACATCTTCTTTTGCATGATTTTTCTGTAAAATTTTAAAAAAGTATTGAAACTTTCACTGAAAATAAAATAATGAAACTTCATTAAATTAAAGAAAAATCTTCATTAAACTTAATTGAATTCTATACAAAATTCTCAAAACCAAATGGCTTCTTTCAAAGACTACTAATAACTAAAAACGGGTTGTTCTTGAGAAGATTTTACACCAAAAAAAAAAAAACTAAACATTTAATATTTCATTTTAATTTTTCTAGATTTTTGTTTAACATAAAACAAATTGTCCCATAAACAAATTAACAAAATAAGAAACATGTTTCTTTTTAATAATGTAGCATTTAAATTCTATATGTATGATGAAAACATAAATAATATTTATATATATTTTTTGTTTTTTGCTAAAACAAAATAGAAAAATATATATTCCAAAAATAATTCGATACAGTTTAAAAAAAGATTATTGAAATAAGAAAAAATGTTCAGCGTTTGACTATTGAAAAGCGCACAAGATCGAGGTAGTACCACAAGTACAACAACAACAAAAACAACTACAATAGATATGAAAATACAACAGCCAGCCATCAACCATAATTCAATGTCACTGGTGACACTGATTCCTTCCAACATGTTGACACTTGCTAATACTCATTTTCAAAATAAAATGGATTTTATAATTTATATTTATGGTGGATTTTAAAGTTGATGAAAAAAAGTAGGACGTGGGCATTTAGGTTGCGTTGATCAGTTTGTAACATCATAATGATAAGTATGTAAAGAAAATGGAGGAGAATAATTGCCAAAATGGGGTCAAAATCTTGGGGGTTCTGTTAATGTAAATGCTTTGCACTCGGCTCGTAAAGTTATACATTTAAGAACAATATACTGTAAAAGTGATCCTGTTAGGGTTCGTTGCTAGCTCCTATATAGCTGCTTGGAATGGACTTTTGAAAATAGGTTTCAACCATATGGTCACGCTGGACTTTAACCACTTTGTGCTGGTGTTTTGCATGGTTGGGGTCATAATCATGTTATAGGAAACAAATTTGCTCAGAATCACTTTCTGAGTTGATTCGGCCTCTGTAAGTTGAAACGTAGAGTTTCTGTAATTTGAAATCGTCGGATGAGACTTGTAGACTTCTCTTATACATTCACTTCCCTTCTTGGTTAAAACTGATTTCATCTTCCGCAACAAGGCGGGGAAATATACAAACCAAGTCTCCTGGTATCATGTTTCCAAATATTGCAGTAAGGTTAATGTGGTCCCTTTACCAAAATGTCGGTGATATATCTGAACGATTGCCAAAAACTTATCGATACTTAGGTTAGGTTAGGTTGTTTAGGCAGTCGGCCATTTGACCGACTCACTTGGGTCTTAGTGGTCCCGTTGTGATACCCTGTAACGGATCTGCGAAGAGAAAAACCAAAACCTATGGGACATTACATGTTCGTGATTGATATGGTATTAAACCAGCCAGAGGCACGAATGAGCCACTCTATCTTATTAACGTCTATATTAGATAAAGCCGCAAGTTCATGCAAGGTTGTAGTGCCTAGAAACTCAGTCCTGATATTTGCCAGGGCATTACAGAGGCAGAGGAAGTGTTCTACGGTTTCCTCTTCATTCTCACTATGACAACTCCTGCAAAAGTCGTTGTATGAAAGATATAGTCTTCTTGCATGCGTACCTATAATACAGTGCCCTGTTAGGATGGCTACCAGTATGCGTAGTCTCATCCTGGAAAGCCTCATCATACAGAAAGACCTTCGCTCATCATATAGAGGCCAGGTCATTCTTGATATCGAGCAGTGGGTCAGTGATGACCATCTGGTCTGAGCAGACCCATAAAGTTCATGCTGAAAAGCGGGACACCGACTAAAGTGTCAGTATCCCTTATGTGAAGGCGGGAACCAGTTTTTGCTAGTTCGTCCGCTTTTCTATTTCCGGGAATATTAGAGTGACCCGGTACCCAGAGTAGTTCCAGGCACGAATGGTTCGCCATCTCGTCAAGAGACATATCGATACTTAGTTGTTTAAAAATAATGATTAAACCACTTGACAGTTTCCTTGGGGAGACCCTGATACATGATGTTTGTTAAAGACGAGACTCTGACGGACATCTCTACGATTTCCTCTGGCACTTTTGTTTGATATTCTTCCTAGACCCGATGAGAACAAGTTTAGTTCTTGAATTGAACGGTTCAGATAAACAAGGCGTTTTGTAACGCTTTCGAAAGGGAAATCTCAAAAGTTATAATCAACTAATAAAGGCGATCTTAGAATATCAGAATATATGATCAAAACTGATTGGCATTCGTTAACTTAACTAATTGCACAGATATCTATATAGGATCGTAGTGCTTCGTGATCGAAATTTTTATAAGTTAAAGTTATAATCAACTAAAAATGGCGACGTTATAATAACAGAACATCTGATCAAAACAGATTGTCATTCATAAATTTAACTTGTTGCATAAATATCCATATCGGATCATAGTGCTTCGTGATAGAATTTTTTATTATTTAAAGAATTTTGGATCACATTTGATCACCTTAAATTCAATGTTATTGTAGCGCAACTAAAAGTCGCCTTCACCTAAAAATTCTATTCCGTTTGTATTTTGTTATATTTTGGATTATTTGGATTATAAAAAATATGAATTTAATAGTCAAATGGATAATCGCTTGAATTGTTGTTCCATAAACAAACTAATACAAATCACAAACGACCTCTTCTATGGACAAAAACGACGAAGTAAAGGACAGGCAAATGACCACATAAAGCAATAATACTCACTCATACTACTATCCATGAACGTTTGAACGATCACCAGCATCATCAAAAGAACACATGAGTTCTGGGGACAGACAAGCCACAGAATGGACACATATCAACAGAACATATAAATTAGATTTCTATTAACAACAACATTTTCTTGTTCTGTGGTTGTTGTATTTGCTGGTTGGGACACTAGCCTCCCTCACATATCCACCCGCGTTCATATGATCGTGAGAAGATCATGCAAAAACAACACAAACAAACAAACTAACCGGCCGCTCTTATTAGCCAATGATGTTGATTTTTTGGCAATAAATTATAGAATATAGAAATATAAACAATATTGCACACGGCCACCATCAACCAACCATCATTTTAATATTAGTTCTTTTGAGTATTATCACCAGCATCATCATCATCATTATAATGATGATGATCATCATCAAGTGAAGCGTAAAACACTGCCGCTCGCGCTTATTAAATATAGTTTTTCATTACGCTTTTCAGTGATTTTATTTTTATTTTTAATAATATTTATATTTTGTGTTTTTGTTTCAATATATTTTTGGTTAATATTTTTGTCTATTTTATATATTTATTAATGTTTTTTTTTCTTGTTTAATTCTATTTATTATGGTCCATAACAACGAAATATCTAAATAAATGCAATCTTTGCGTAGAGCATATTTTGATATGTTCGTTTGTCTCGTGAAAAAAAGTGATTTATTAGGTATTTAAATGAAATTTTTTAAAAGCATTTAATTTGGAATTTAATTAAAAGAAATCGTTTTTTTTTAATACAAAAGCAATATGTATAATTCCCAAAAGATGCTTGATCTAAAAACAAGTTTCTATTATGAACCGATCCTTACTAAATTTGTTACAGATCGATTTTATTTGTATCATATCAATGTTGAAAGGTTGTTATCACTTTTTTTGAACATGAGATAATTGCCAAGCGATTCGCATATGACGATTAGGAATAATGGATCTAGATTGTATCATCCCTCTTCCAAATCATGAACTAAGTGCAAAAGTAGAAAATTCTTGCATCTATTAATTACTTCTTATCGGTCCTATATGAATGGCAGATCAAAATATTAACGGCAGATCGAAAATATTAATGTGGCAATTGACATTGTCATTAATTTGGATGTGTAGAGTATTATAGTCACTTCTCTGTAATCTTGAATTCTATGAATTTTTGGACTATGTGCTAGGAGGTCTTCAACCTTGATGAAGAAAAGTTTCGTATCTATTAATGATTCTTTTCAGACCTATATGAACGGCAGATCAGAGTATTAACACAAATTGATTAGATTGTTCTTCACTCGATCTAGTAGGAAATGGGGTGTGTAGAGTATTATAGTCACTTCTCTGTAATCTTGAATTCTATGAATTTGTTTTTTGCTGGAACTAGGAAAATAGGTTGTGGAAGGGTGGATTGATTAGATTGTTCTTTACTCGATCTAGTATTGACCATTAATGTGGCAGTCGACATTACTGAAATAGGAAATGGGGTGTGTAGAGTATTATAGTCACTTCTCTGTAATCTTGAATTCTATGAATTTGTTTTTTTTGCTGGAACTAGGAAAATAGGTTGTGAATGGGTGGATTGAGGGAGTAGTGTTTGTGTGTATTTGATTTAAACCTTTTCACCTCGAAAGAGGCGGGGAATGTTTCTGCAAGAAGTTTGTTTCACATACGAGAAGTGCGGCTGAAGAAAGGATTTTCCCTGTAATGTGTTGTGGGGTCCACTGACCAATCGACATTACTGAAATTGGAAATGTGGTGGGTAGAGTATTATCACTTCTCTGTTATCTAGAATTCCATGAAATTGTTTTTTTTTTTCAGGGGATAATCCCTACTCATGCAGTGCATTGCTCTGGAAATGGAAAAATAGGCGATGGAAGGGAGGATTGAGGGAGTAGTGTTTGTGGATATTTGATTTAAACCTTTTCACATCGAAAGTGGTGGGGAATATTTCTGCAGGAAGTTGGTTTCACATACGAACAGTGCGGCTGAAGAATGAACCACAAATGAGTGTGTTCTTAGTGTGGGATATGTGTTGTGTATCGGGAACAAGTTCCCTAATTTCAGAGGAACACATTCCATTATAGTAGCGATAGAACAGTGAAATACACCCAACTTTATTTCGGTGGTCCAGTGAATCAATACTGTCACCGATAAGTAACTTTGCCCTGTCAATACGCGTTCGAGTAGCTCCAAAATAGACTTCCAAGCTCCAGCTCATGTGTGAGAGTTGTATTCCATTTTCGCTGGGATATAAGTGGTGCAAATAGTAATAAATTCAGATGGAGTAAAATAGGTCTATGGGCCAATCATCAAGGCCAATGGAACTATTGTTTACTTAACTGACAAATCACTAGACAGGGTGGGATATTGTCCTCATTACTCATGTAACTTGAGTGTGTGAGCTTTATGTCCGTTGCGCACTCAGCAGATAATGGCTCCCTAGATGTATTTGGGAAATACTTGGAGAAAAAACTGAGGAATTAACCCAACCAATACCAAGTGTCTTGAGGGTGGGGAAAACTATTCTATGCAGCAGCCATCGTATGACGTTTGAGGAAATCTTACGGACTTTGGTACTACTGATAAAGGGTCATAAAAGTCACATTTCGTCATGATAAACTGGCTACTGTCGATCTAAAGGAGTTGTTCCTAATTCAATTAGACCTAATACGGAAGGGCCATAGAAGTAAGTTTAATGACATGTGAAAATGCACTAAATAGATCGTTGTATACAACATTTAATCTGATCATTGAATAACGGGCGTTACATTTCGAACTGGAACTCTATTGGCTACCAAGTCAGTAAAGACCCAAACGTTTGTCGTAATACCGCATACTTAGTATAAACCTTTGATTCATAGAAAACACTACGAATATCCACGGATCAGATCATCGATCGATATACGATCATTTCAGAACCTCTGGCAATGTTTATATACTGCAGCCCTTTAGGCATATACATAAATCTCCCATATCACATCTTCTGCAGAAGTTTTCGCAAAACTTGTATCCACTTCCTTTGTTGTTAGTTATTGACCGCCCCTGGTGGAAGTTTAATTCAAGACACTAGAAAACCTTTTTTATGCACAATCTGGCAGATCTACCCGATATTGACTGGAAAACGAAATGCTTTCGTTCGTGCGAATGATTGAGTTGTTTAGGAACTATCACTCTTCGGAACCGCAGATGACACGAGTAATATCTTTGAAACCTGCCGATAGTTTTTAATATTTTACAATTCTGCTTAAAGTGGCGAATTTTTTCGATAATTCCGTACAATTTTTGCTTTTATCATATCATTATTTTTTTCTTTACATATTTAATGCTTTTCATTGTCATTGAAGCGCGTTGAAAATGAAAAGAATGAGACAAAATATTGTTGATCGCATTTCGTGTTTATAAAAATGTTAAACAATTTTGAAAAAAAAAAAAAAAAATAAATAATAATAAAATAAAAAATTATTAAGCAAAGAATAATATAACGCGTTCGTCGACCGTCAAATACATTTATGATCTTCATAAATGTGATCACTTCTTTGACGCTGCTATTCAACACTATAAACCATAATAGTGAGCATGTTTTAAGAAGACTACGTAGAAGGGGTGTTAGGGGTTGTTGTGTACACTTAAAGAAATATAGTTGTTTGTAAAATATTGAAATTGTTGTATGTACTAGGGGGGATGAACTAGATGATAAGTTAAGATGATCACACGATGATCGTGTCTTTTGAAGAAAAAAAATGTGTAAAATTTAATTGGATTTCGTTTTGCATTGCTTTGTTTTAATACATCTCAAGTGGCAAAATTATGTCTCAAAATCTTTTTCAATATTCCTTAAAGAAAGGAACTACGAACCAAAATGATCTGCATATTATCAGAACTTAAATGTTGTCGTTGGTTTTAAAGTTTCTCTCTCTTTACTTTCAATAATGTCTCTTAACATCCTTGATCTGCATATTCTCAGAACTTAAACGATGTCATTGTTTTTAAGTTTCTCTCACTCTTCTCTCTATAATGTCTCTTTTTTATCAATCTTGGAAAGTTTTGGAACAAAGATTAACCGATTTTTTAGTGATCATTCTTAGAATGCCTTGAAAAGTAGGAATTGAAAACTAAAATGATCTCATCTGCTTAGAAGCAAAATGTTGTTGTTGTTTTTAAAGTTTCTCTCCTTACTATCTCATAAAGAAATGTTGAGTTTAAAAGAGCGATGGAACTAGTTTACTTTTGTGCTGTTATCGATTACGAAATTCCTAAAATTTCGCTCTCAGTTTCCAATATTAGCTGTTTTACTTCTGCCAATCGATTTGTTTCTATACAGAGGAAAAAAGTAATATACAGGCGTGGTACCAAATTGACACCAAAATGTTTATAATTTTTCAATACCATCCGTTGTCAAAGTATATGCATACGTACGGCAACACTATGTAATATTGACAATATTGCAACAATTTGTTGTCGAAATCTAAATTTTATACACATCCGTTGTCTAAATGTTAACAAACGTGGTAAGCTCACTATTGACAAACAATCCGTTGCCAATAGAGAGCTTACCACGTTTGTTAACATGTAGACAACGGATGTGTTTAAAATTTAGATTTCGACAATGAATTGTTGCAATGTTGTCAATATTATATAGTGTTGCCGTACGTATGTATATACTTTGACAACGAATGTTATTGAAAAATTATAAACTCTTTGGTGTCAATTTGGTACCAGGCGTGTATATTTCCTTTTCTCTCTCTCTATATATATACTTCCGATTCTTTGTTGATTAATTTTATTTTTCTAAGTGTAACAATAGTTTTTGTTTGTTAACTCGTTAAAAAAAAACAAAGTCTTCTTGGTGTCACTTCTTCTTGGCCAAAAAAAAAATCTTAAGTTTTCCGACTTGTGTTTTCTTTTTTTTGCACTTCTCGTGCCACCAAATAAATCCACAAAAATATGTTTAACCTTCAGTGGCTGATGTTGATGGTGATGTTTTAAAAACAGAGTGAGTGTAAACAGAAACAATCTGTTCAATATCTGTTGGTTTTATTATTATTATTATGTTTGTGTATTTGTATCTTTTTATTTATCCGTTCAAGAGAACTTGTTGCTTTGGCCTGGTCTGTCTGTCTGTCCGTTTTGCTAAATGTCTGTCCGTCTGTCTGTCCATAATTTTGTCTGCCTGTTCTATAGATGTCTTGTTATACATTTTAATTTAAACACATATTCGCATATACGTTTGTAAGTGCCTGTATTTGGTTGTTTTTTTTTTTTTTTTTGCTTTCAATCAGTGGGATTTCCTTTTAACCGCCCCCAACCAACCCTCTCAGCGGCCCCCACACAAATCGAAGGAATTAAAAAGTAATAAATGTATTTTTGCAAAAATACAATATAAAAAATAAAAATAAAACATACAATATTTTGTAGAGTAACGTGTGCCACTGTTAAGCACATTTGTTTTAATTTTTCTGTATATATTTTTTTTTTGTTGCTTTAAGTAATTGAAATCAGCACAAATCAAACGTAAATGTGTATGTCATGAGATTTGTTTTTTGGTTTATTTATATTTCTTTCAATATTTAGTGGGGAATTCCTTATATGATGAAAATTCAAAAAATAGAAAACATTTTTGCACACCCCACTTTGCCATATACTCCTTGTCGCTTTTGCTAAAACGTTTGGCGCTTGAGCACAGCAGCACCTTGAATTTTGAAATTTTGTTCATTAGTTTATCACTAATGGACTTTTCTACATAAATTAATTAAATATTTCGCTTAATTGGTTTTTAATAATTTCATGGTGTTGAAAATTAATAAATTATTATGAATATTATTTATATGTACATTTTGCACTCGCCTTAGGTGACAATTTTTGTGGAAAAAACCTTCGCATTTGTGCACAATTTTTCTATCCAAAACAAAGTCCAAAAATAAATGGATTTTTTTTATTATTAGTTTAGAAAATGTTTAAAAATAAAAGCAGATTTTTTTCTAATTTAATACAATGAAATCAAAAGTTATAGAAACAATCTATTCCATGTTTATAATAAATCTTCCGACTTTCTGAATTTACTTAAAGATGTCCGCAAGACCTCTTGTCTTTTAATATTTTCCATTAACATTTCGATCACTATCATCGAATAACTTTACAAAGTTCTTTACAGTTTTCCTGAGTTTTTCTTCAAAAGTAATGTCTTTTAAGATTTACATGTATCGGTCCATATTTCATCATATCTTCCGCCCAAATGTGCTCCTGGTAGTGCTTAAAATATAGGTATAGAAATGCTTAATTCAGAATACTTAATTGGTGGAAGCTGTATAGAAAATAGAAAATTTCAAGTATATTTGAAGTTCCTTTACATTAAATAGCGTCCAATAGGTCCTCATAGATTTTTGGTTCCTCACAAGGGGTTCTTCAAATAAAAAACATACAGCTGTCAAGTTTCTGTCTATAAAACTGAATATAATTTGGAGAAAATTAGGATGTTTGTGAGAACATGGTCAACAACGAAATTTATATTCTACGTTCATTGGATTTGAGGAGTCATTCGATATCTTAGACCTTTGCTTTCAAAAGCATTCCTGTCCATTACTCTTTAACATAATGATGGACATTACAATGAGTCGCACAGTGGTAGCCAATCGTGGTATTACATTGGTTATACGATATTGAGTACGATAACGATAAATACCTTATTATGAACAATAATATTAAAGAGGATGTGGACCTATTCTGCTATCTTGACTCTATTCAAGGTTCATGCTCAAATATTACGTCTATTTGGGTCAAAACCGTTAGCCGATAAAATACGGAAGTGGAACCAGTAAAAAGACTAGTCCTTTGATCAGTCGAAAGACTAGTCTATAAAATAGTCAATATTCAAGTTCATAGAATAGTAAGTAGAAAAACCCTTGACCAGACCATTTATCAGTCTGTATACTATTAATAGTCTTGTCAATAGACGGGTCCATAGACCAGTCAAGAAAGTAGTACACAGACCAGTCGATAGAATAGACCCTAGGATAGCCAATGGATTCAATAGGCTAGTCCTAGATTAATAATCTAGTTAATGTACTAATCTATAGACAATTCAATAGACCATTTAAAAGACTAGTCCATAGAATAGTCCATAGACTAGTTATTGGTTTACTCCAAGCACTACTGTATCGTAAAGGTTTTAGGTTTCAGTATTCTCAACTGCTACAAATTGAGAATACTGATAACAGTTAAGAAGGTCCAAGTGCTTTACGTAAACACCTGCCCTGAGGGTCTTACTTCAGGGTGGTCTTTTTCGTCCACTGGGTAGCCTTGAGAACGATCTACCATCGCCCCTTCAATCTTCAATGAAGAAATCAGGTGGCAATTTTTGTACATGGCTAAGCCGGTCCATGTACAAGCACTTTGCAGAAGTACTCGAGCTATCTAATCTCTTGCCATAGTAGCCCCATTGGGAAGGACAGTTGTCATGAGCAAGCTCAATCTAAGCCCGACAAAAGAAAAGGCAATCACTGGTTAGAGTCAATAGAAGGAGTGGACTCAACATCAGGTATAAACACTCTATTGATGTTATGAGGAATGCTCATGTCCCTACAAAACATTCTCATCATCTAAAGATTCACCCCAGTGCATTCCTGGACCTCTTAAAGTCGCCCAACCACACTACTGAGATGGCTTCTGTTGGTTTGGCAACATCACCTAGAGACGTATTTGGTAGCCCGAAATACCTACCCAAGATAATATATCAGCATCCCTCTTCATGAACCCATCTGTAACAAAGGATGTAAAAATTTCCAAAGTCAACTGAACCCAACAATTGCCTTTACAAATAGTCGCGTAGCATGAATCAATATATCCTGTTGAGATTGCAACAGCACCGAGAAACTTCCCCGATGCGTAAAAAGGCATACTAAATCAGTACTAGTCTCCAACGTATAGAAACTTTCCCAATCTTTTAGTAATGTTTGCATCAGTTCCATTCCCTGATCTTAAAAATCTTTCTACTGAACGCTTAACTGACAATTCCCCTGCATATACCGGCTCTCTACTACACGACCGGTAAGAAATACCGATCAGGTTCAGGAATCCAGCATATGCTGCTCTGTACACAGATCTGTGTCATTTGAATAGAGAATTAGCCAACCCATTATATATAGGGTATATCAGCCCTTAAACCAACAATTTCTTCCCGCGAATATCTACCACAGCCACTACGTGGATCCCGAAGAAACCTCAACCTCAAACTGAAAAGCCAGTTCAAGTCCAGTGGAAAACTGGCCACCCGTAGTAACCCCATGTCAAATCATACGAAGGACTAGCCGAGGAGTGAAGTGACATCACCAGTTTATAGTCCCGGCAGACTAGAAGTATTGGCATTGGCCAAGATGCGGTCTATCATCAAGGAAACACGGCGGGGGGATGATAACATAACCGGTTGTTATTTGTGTTAATGCAGATCCTGTTTGCTAGAATAATAGACTCTCTGAGGAAGAAATAAATGTTCGGGTTTTAAACTATAACGCCATGAAAATGGAGCTATTTGGAAATTTAGAAAACGGTTTTTGAACTCAGCGGTTGGAAATATATAGGAATCAGATATTTTTATTTAAAAAAATACTTTTTCAGAGTTGTGTAGTATTATTTGATAAGCTCATGCTATTCAAAATGTTCAACAATATATTTCTAAAGTAGTTAAAGGTCTCCGAGCTTTGGTGGATCGAAGTTTTGAAACTTTAAACAACTATAACTTGCACCACATCTATCGGAAATGGTCAACATAAGAATAAATTGTTATTACGATTTAAAAATTTGTTTTCGAAATAACTACCTCGTATCCAAACGTTTTCTAAAAGGTTCAGAAATTATATCGGAAGTGAATAAATGTATTTTTAAATTTTAATCTTCTTGGATCTAATATTACTGCACAAAATTTTAGCAAAAGGCTTTCTTTATAAACTTTAAATTATACTCCGATTTGACTGAATGTTTTACAGCTGAGCAAGATCCACATACATTCCAAAAAGGAAGTAAATTAAAATTTTTTTAATTTCACTTTTAGAATATGAAAATTCTTCAATCCTTTCATTTTGCAGTTTGGACGGTCCGATTTAGTTTCCTTTAATTTGGAATTGTATCCCATTCCAACTATTAATTGTTTTGTTTTATTAAAAATCCATTGTTTTTTGTCAAATCACACAAGAAGTTAACCATCTAAACCTTAAAAATAAACACTTTATTATAATGGTCCAATTATTTTCAGAGTCCCAGAAAACCCAATTATTCTTTTAATTGGGCTAAGCGACTAGAAAACAGAAACAAAATTAAAAAAATATTTCTTTGTATAAGTGAATTAAACAAATTTTTTTTTTATAGCGAATTTTCCGCAAAGTAAATACAAGAAACAAACAAATAAACTGAAAATTTCAGTTTTTTCTGTGTTCACCTACACACACAAATTAAAAAAGAAAATACTTGCAAAGAAACTGAACCGATCGGATACGAAAATGCGTACGTATAGTTTTTTTGTTAATATCAAACCAATCCATTCATATATACAACAAAAGCAACAAATTCAGAAAATATTCATATATTTTTGGCAATGATAACGACGAATGCGAAGACGTCGGCGATGCCGCATAGATATATATATTTGTTGGTGGGACTGGTCCGTTTAATTGTTATAGTTGTTGTTGTTGCTGCTGCTGCCACAAAAATATAGACAAACGTCGTGTGCAAAGCATTTATTTTTTTAAATATTATTTTGAAAATGTGTGTGAAAATTGAAAAGAAACTGTGTTGTTTTCTCGATTCTGTGACGCTGACAGGCAAAATAATAAAAAACAAGAAGAAGCAAAAGCAGCAGAAGAAAGAAAATTAAAAAGTTTTTGAGACTAGAACTAAATAAAAGTATTTTCAGTTTGAGAAATTTCATCAAACGTTACGGATCGCTCACATTTAAAACGTAAGAAAACGTTAGAGATTTTTTTTGTAAAAAAATATATTTCTAAATTGAAAACGAAATTATAAAACGGAATTTTTTTATTGAAAAAAAAGTATAAAATAAAATAATTAATAATTTGTTTTTTCCCGTTTAAATTTTAGGTGAACAACGGTTCGAATCATTATCATCAAACGATAACTGATTACGCTAAACCCAATAAGGGCACTTCACACTTGACTCAGACCATAACTGAGACTACAACTTCTACCCTAGTAGAAGATAATCAACCGGATCAATTGGATTCTATGCTCGGTAGTTTACAAGCCAATATGAATCGTCAAGGTGTCAATACTGTACAAAAGGGCTGCTGCAATGCCTGCGAAAAACCCATTGTGGGACAAGTCATCACTGCTTTGGGCAAAACCTGGCATCCAGAGCACTTCACTTGCAATCACTGCAACCAAGAATTGGGCACACGCAACTTCTTTGAACGCGATGGCTTCCCCTACTGTGAACCCGATTATCACAATCTCTTCAGTCCTCGCTGTGCCTACTGTAATGGTGCCATTTTGGATGTAAGATATTATAGATTTTTCCTTAAACTAAGATTTTAAATTAATATTTGTTTTCTATTTTTCTAACTAAAGAAATGTGTAACTGCTTTGGACAAGACCTGGCACACAGAACATTTCTTCTGTGCCCAATGTGGCCAACAATTCGGTGAAGATGGCTTCCATGAACGTGATGGCAAACCCTATTGCCGCAACGATTACTTTGAAATGTTTGCACCCAAGTGCAATGGCTGCAATCGTGCCATTATGGAAAATTACATTTCTGCCTTGAACTCTCAATGGCATCCCGATTGCTTTGTCTGCCGGGTAAGTTTAATCTCTTTAATTTGATTTGTTTTTTATTAGAAAATGTTAAATTTGGAATTTTATTTGACATTTTTTTGTATCATTTCCTTAAATTCTAATTTTCTAGGATTGCAAAAAAGCCGTCAGAGGTAAATCTTTCTATGCCATGGAAGGCAAACCAGTTTGTCCAACCTGCGTGGGTGTTGATGAGGAAGAATAAATTTAAAATAGAATTTCATTGTTATTAAAGTTCGAAAGAAAAGAAACTTATATCAACGCGTTTCGTTTGTTTTTTTATAAATAACTATAAACATTTAAGATTTTTTCAAAAAAAAAATCTTTTTATTGAAATCGGCAGCTATTTTTGTTGGCATTTTTTTTCGAAATATACATTTAAAACCAACAACACAATATACACCATACACTACACTAAACACCAAAATACAAAAATACATAAAAAAAAACAAACACACGCGCCTACACACCACAACCAACTAAAACAACACAACAACAGCAACAATTTTAAACTTAAAACAAAAAAAATACCAGCAAAAGTTTTTAGAAAATGAAACAAGAAATTCTATTTTATTTTAAAAGAAATCTTCAACTCTTCAACACAAACAACATTTGGAACAACTTGGCATAACAATTAAGTTAATTTTATCTAAAATTAACCAACAACAACAACAACAACAACAACATCCCAACACCCTTTTTAAACACCAAACTTTTGTGTCGACTTTTTCTTTCGCCAAAAAAAGGAAAAAGTATTGACCTCTTGTTTGGTTTAGGGAGAAGAATTTTCAAAATTCTCCTTCCCAACAACAAAAATGGTCTGTTTTTTTGTAAAAGAAAACATGCAAAAATGCCCGCCCCTGTTAAACCCCCCCACCCAATGAGTGTCTTTTTTTACACTTTTTTTATTACAGCTGTTTTGAAATGTTGTCCTGTATTTTCAGAATTTTGAAATTGAATTTCTAAAAACTAATACACTATGAAACAGTTTTATAAAAATTAGGCTTAAGTCTAGGTACTTTTAAAATATTAATTTTTTAATTAAATTATAAACAATATTGTAATATTATTTATTTGTAAATAAATATTAAAAAAATATATAATTAAAAATAAAAAAAAAATTATAAAAAATACTAAAAAATTCAAAAAAAAAAAAAAAAACAACAAACAAACAAAAAACACCAAAAAACCAAAACAAAACATTCTCACATTCATGCTTAATAAAAATTTTTTTTATTAAGACCTTGTCTCGCTGGCGTTACAAAGGTCTTGATGAAATTTTTATTATGTTTCTCGCTTTAGAATCATGACCACTTTAAGGTCAGTGATTTTCTGTTCATCTTCATTTTCATAATCAGGTGTGTCCTTGCACTTGGTTTCTATTTCTAAATTTCTATTTTCATTTCATTCTCCATCATCCACCCCCTTCCCTCTTCCCTCATCTCTCATTTTAACACTCACTCTCTTTTTTCATCTTCATATTTCCCGCGTTAGGTGGGTGTTTTGTTTTGGTTTTTAAATTACATCATTCTTATATTTGTTTATATTTTTTGTTGTTGTTTTTGTTTTAATATATATAAACAATTTTTAATTACAATATTGTTTTCTATAAATTTAAATTAAGTCTATTTGTTTATAAAACTGTTTCATTTCTTCTCTGAGTGGTTTTGTGATTAATTACCAGATTTCAATTGTCTGAGTTGCTGGCTTTTTTCTCTTGTGGTTTCTTGTCCTTGTTCTTTCTGGGGGGATTTGTTATTTCTAAAGATTTTTCAATATTTTGTTGCGCTCGTCAATGTGTCGTCTTTTAATATAAAAATTTATTGAATTTGCTGTTACACCATTTCCAAAATATTAATTTCAGATTGAAACTTTCGATACGGAGTTTTTATACACTACAGGGAAGCGTATAATGCGTTTGTTCTGATGTTCGTAACACTTAAAAATAATCATTCTACATCCATTTTAGTCTGTCCGACCATCTGTCTATCCATATAATCTTGTAGCCAAACTAAAGGTCAACATTTTTAATATAATTCAAACACGTAACACGTATTACTTTTGTTCAAGTGCGAAAGCCTATTGATTTTGGTTACAATTCGGACATTAGATCACCTAACCTCCATACAACCTCCACTTCAAAAATTTTATTAGGATCGGCCTATATTTGATCCTTTCTCTTTCAGAAGTTTAGTTTTTTATTAATAAACTAGCTATACCCAGTGTGCTTCGCTACCCTCATCGTAATGGAATAAAATAAATATCATTATTTTAAATGTATATATATCTGCAATATCAAAAATTCCCCTTTTAGAGAAATTCCAAAAAGTTCCCTTTAAAGAACGAAAAAGTACCAAAAAGTCCCCTTTTATAGATTCTCATTTACTCCGGGCTCTACATGCTTAATTTCATGTTTCTAGGTTAAATTTTATAAAAAATTCAAAAAGTACCAGTCGAAGTACGAAAAAGTACCAAAAAGTCCCCTTTTATAGATTCTCATTTACTCCGGGCTCTACATGCTTAATTTCACGTTTCTAGGTTCAATATTATACAAAAATCCAAAAAATACCTTTTGAAGAAAGAAAAAGTACCAAAAGTCCCCTTTTATAGGTTCTCACTTAATCCATCCTCTACATACTTAATTTCATGTTTCTAGGTTCAATATTATAGGAAATTCAAAAAGTACCTTTTGAAGAACGAAAAAGTACCAAAAAGTCCCCTTTTATAGATTCTCATTTACTCCGGGCTCTACATGCTTAATTTCATGTTTCTAGGTTCAATATTATAGAAAATTCAAAAAGTTCCCTTTAAAGAACGAAAAAGTACCAAAAAGTCCCCTTTTATAGATTCTCATTTACTCCGGGCTCTACATGCTTAATTTCATGTTTCTAGGTTAAATTTTATAGAAAACTTAAAAAGTACCAGTCGAAGTACGAAAAAGTACCAAAAAGTCCCCTTTTATAGATTCTCATTTACTCCGGGCTCTACATGCTTAATTTCATGCTTCTAGGTTTAATTTTAAAGAAAACTCAAAAAAATACCTGTGTAGAACGAAAAAGTACCGAAAAGTCCCTTTATTATTAATTTCATGTTTCGATTTCAATATCAAAGAAAACTCAAAAAGTAACAGATGGAGAATGAAAAAGTACCAAAAAATATCACTTGGTACCGGGGTTCCAAATAACACCTCATTAGCATATTTAGTGTTTCTAAATCTAAAAATTTTATCTAAATTGGATCATTGTTTTTGAATAAAATCAAATTTCCCGTTTTTACCCCTTTTGGTACTTTTTTCTACCCATTAACGAAATAAAAATTCTATTCCAAAATGTTGCAACATCGTAGTGGGAGCCCGTTATTATGTATTTATATGTATAAGTTAATAAGCCAAAATCAATATTTTATGAAAAAAGTACCAAAAATAGGTACAATTTTCACCCCTTAAACATCCGAATAACCAAAAAGTACTAAATTTATATTTTTATTTTTTCGACAAGTTATGAAGGATTCAAAAATATTGTTTGAATGTTCACTGGTTTAAAAGATACATGGGATGCAAAAAAAAGTACCAGACACCTGTCCGCTTATTTTTTAAATGAACGACGATAAGCTTTAAACTATTTTTGTATCTTTTCTAGTTTAGGAGATATGAGGTTACCGAATTTACCCGTTTTTACCCTTTTTTACCCCCTAAACATTCGAATTTCCAAAAATCCCGTCTTAGTGGATCTATTTGGTGGGAGACCAACCCCCTGTCCAAATTTCAGCTCTTTAGCTTTAACCGTTTAGGCTGTGCGATGATGAATCAGTCAGTCAGTCAGTCAGTCAGTAACGTTAGAATTTTATATATATAGATAAATAGAAGATTGCTTAAATTATATATAAATGTATAATGTTCAGAAGGATTGATAAGAGTTATGCACCATAAACAGGTGCACATACACTCGGAGACCATAAGGTCTATTTTGATTCCCTTCATAGAGAGTGAAGCTCCAAAGACAGAGAAACAAAAACTCTAGAAGATAACAAGAAAGAAGGAAATAGGTAGAGAGGAAACATATTTATTCTCAAGGCGTTTCAACCCAGAAGATGTACCAAGTCAATACCCTAAAGAAAGAAATGTGAAAGAATCTTAGTCTCCCTAAAAAATGACAAATTCCCTTGATAAAACCTAGTAAACTGCGAGGGCTAAGTTCCCCTTCATAAAGAAGAAAGCTCCTAAGACGGAGAAACAAAAACTCTAGAAGAAAACAACAAAGAAAGAAAATAGGTAGTGAGGAGAGATGAATGGTCTATTCTCAAGGGGTTTTAATCCAAAAGACCTGACAAGTAGATTCCCTATAAGAGAATTTTAGTCTCCCTAAGAAATTACTAATTCCCTTGATAAAACCTAGTAGATTGCGAGGGCTAAGTCCCGGGATTTCTCCAGCCATTTCAACTTGAGAATGTATATTCTAGGACTGTACCAATAATATGCTTGATCTTTTCTAATTCCTCTGCATCCACGCTTAACCTGTATTGAGCAAAGCCCCATTAACATACTTATTCCTGGGCGTAGATCCTTATAATTTTCCACTCAGTGTTCCTAAGTAATGTAATATCTTGAATAAAATCGCTCCAAAAATATTAGGATCTATTTTTCGGCCAGAAACCTGGCAACGACAAAGAAAATGTTCCAGACTACTCTCTTCTCATGCTCTACATTCCACTGAATTCTTTAGTTACCTTCCCCTCCACCTTTCATCTGAATCTGTTAGTCCAATTTTGTGTAGTTGTGCTTGAAGTCATGCATTTCCACTCAAAATATGCAACATCATACTAATCTTGGACATTCTCATTTCGAGGTGGCTATTCCTCTTGAGTTACCTTCCCCTCCACCTTTCATCTGAATCTGTTAGTCCAATTGTGTGTAGTTGTGCTTGAAATCATGCATTTCCACTCAAAATATGCAACATCATACTAATCTTGGACATACTCATTTTGAGGTGGCTATTCCTCCTCCTCTCATTAGAATCACATCATCGAATCTCTGTGATTCTACCCAGCATTTTATTGCTCCAAGTTTGGGATTCTTTCGCCCATGTTTTCAATTCAGTACATCGTTACATCGAACGGTCAGGGAAGGTAACTTGTCCGGTTAATTTCCTCGAGTTCTCACCCCTTTATAGCAAACACATTCGCTCTTTTGTTGCTAAATATTCTCGAGTGCCCTGGTACCCTTCTGTGCAGAAACTGTAGTGATTAGGTAAACGATAGAATATTTCGGTTTCGGGGCTTTCAATGTAGATTCACAGGTCTCCCAGTTTAGAGCAATCCATTTAATAAACAAATTCCTACTTGTATTTGCTCTAATATTCCACCTAGGATCAGTGCCTCAAATTTCACTATAAAATCGGTCTCTGATATGCGGACGGGCATTTCCATGTTTGCGTATACCGCTCTAAAGGATGAGCGGTATACGCTGTTTGGATTTTACGTGCTGCCATATATCATATATGTATGTATATGTTTCAATTGAAGGAATATACAGCAACGTTTCCAGAATCTTCTCCACACTTATACCCAAGCAATATGTATGCTGAACTCGCTGTAGTGTTTTTATATTACACTTTTTGTTCAAATAAGTCTACCAGACTGTTGAAGCATAAGTTAAAAGTAGTCTCCTACAAAGCGCCCATCTCCGATGTGTCTTGTTGAACCTATCCCCTATGTGGTGTCTAAGTACTAACTCTGTCGACCAGCGGTATCCTCTTGCCCAGGAAACAGGGTTCAATGTACTGAGAAACATTCGTCTGTAAACGTTCGCCATGTAAACATTTTGCCCTCTCAGTTTACCCAACAAATTTTCTTTCCTTTTGGAAACAGTGTAATTATTATTTATGAATTTGAAAACATTTTAAAACGTGTATGTGATTTAAAATGATCAATTGTTTACAAGTGTCATTTCATATTTGTTTATATGTATTTCCTTCTTTTTTTTAATGTTCTTCTACAATTTGCAATTATTTTTATTGAAAAACGAAATTTCAAAACATATTATTGTGAATAATTTTTCGGTTTTCAACGCAATTTAAAATATTTATTATAATATTATTTTTTTTTTTGGTATTTTCCATAATAAGACGTAATATATGCATGAGACGTTCATGCATATCTCTTCCCTCTTTAATGCTATTAAAAATGTCAATTTTACGTTTTAAATAGGACAAATTGTTCAGAGATTTTTTCAGTTTGAAATGTGATGAAACAAAACAAAAGTACAGCTGTGGTTGACAATTCACAATTAAATATATATGTACATAAAAAAATTTTAAAAATAATTTTTAACGAATCTGTTTTTAACATTTTGATGGATAGATAACTAATTGAAATTTATTTTATTAGATTTTGTGAAAGTATTACAAATTTCGAACTGTTTTTACATTTTATTTTAAATTATTCCATTTTATATTTGAAATACTTCTTATATATAATATAGTCGATTCTTTCAACTTTTATCGATATTCGATAAAATGTTCTTATTATCGGATAAATATGAAATAATGTAATGATGTGTTTTAAATCTAAATTAACCCTACTTAGGGTGAAAATAATGCTAAAGGTGGGTTTTTTTTTGGTTTAAGTTTTGATATTCCAAGATATTTTAGATTGTGCCCTTGTGGGCCCCCTATATAATATGTTCAACTCCACAAAGTGTTGTTGAAGTTTGAAGTAGATATTTATGGTCGATATTGGATTACACCGTTTGCTCTTGTCGGTATTACATTGGCGTTGTTGTTATAACTGTACGATTGTGGTATATAGTCTCTCCGGGGGCATGTTACCTTGATGTTATTGTAATTCCGTGCTACCAGAACCTCTAGTCTGCTGATGAACAAATTTATCCTCGACTTTTCTTTGGAATGATTTGACATCAGGTCGAACCACAGAGAACCAAATAATCTTGTACCACGGGAACCGGTAGTTGGACAGAGATTATGACTTTGTCTTGCCCCGGTTATTGGAGAGGTCCCTTCGGGGAGCACGTGGAGGCTGTGGTTTAAACCCAAACTCGCGAGAATGTCGGCTAATTGACTGTTGCACGTTAAAATCTATAATTCTGAATAAGTTCTGTGCTGCTGTGGGAGTAAGCGTTCGAAATGAATCGTTGTTAAGTGTATATGATATGGGATGAATGTATCCACCCGTATACCTAGATTGAGGTTATCGTTCTATTCTGTATGAGTATGTCGAATGAATGAGAAGTGTTATCATCGAATTTTCTTACCTTGTCCAGGCATGTTTAGGGTTTACTCTGTTCATACCAGCTTTACTACAGTGTGTTCTTTGTGAGTAAGAACAAGTCCTCGGCTTATTTGATCTCTAGGTGCTTTTGCCGACGGCAGCAATGGCTAGAGATTAGATAGCTCGAGTACTTGAGCAAAGTGCTTGTACCTGGACCGGCAGAGTCATATATAAAAATTGCCACCAGCGTGTAAGAAACACAATGGGGAAGTGGAGATTCGTCTAATCATCTCATCTTGTAGTTGAAAAAAGTACCAGCATGAAAAAAAGAACACGGCAGATATTCATGTAAAGCACTTAGACATTATGACTTGGATCATTCTGGATAGAAGATCCAATTTTCGGGGTAATGTTTCGTTTGTGTAAATTCCAATGCTAGCATAAGGCAATCTTATAAATGCTACTTTAATCGTAACAAATTTCCGAGTCAGTAACCTTAACAGTTTTAATTCGAGATCACATTATCCCGGAAAACTGTATTTGTAGTTCGATCTTCCCTTGTTGGTATTCGGATTGAGAAGTTATGTAGAAAATAATGAGGGGAAGAGGAGAAAATTAGACAAAATAGATCTGTCTAACTTATGTAGGATGTTGGAATGAACGATGCGATCATAGGTGCGACTGGCCGATTGATTTAAGTGTCAAGAACACATTTAGCTATATCTCTAAACTTATCGGGGGTATTAAGCTCATAGATCACAAGATAAACCAGTCGTTTTAGGTTAGGTTGATAGGAGGATGTATCAAATCCGAAGAAATGCACCTAGGCCACTATCGGGCCTGTTGTGCGCCAGAATTTCACTGTCCTCTCCACATGCTCTACATTCGTCTGAATCCGCACGTCCAATTTTGCATAGATGTGCTCGTAATCCTGTTTGTCCACTCAGAATACGTACCATCATACTAACTTCAGACTTGCTCATTTTGAGGAGATTTTTCGTCTTGCTCTCGTCAGGGTCACCCCATAGGATCTTCGTGGTTTTACTTTGTAGAAAATGTGTGGTTGAAAATACCATCTCTTTCCGAAGTTTCTGTTGAAATTTTGATTATACTTCCACGATATTTTAAAGTCCAAAATAAAACTAAAGTATTTGGTTTTCATATATTTCATATATGAAAATTTTTCCATTTAAATCTGAAAAATTTGAGTTTTAAAATGATAAGACCAATTTATTATTTTAGTATTTTAATAAATTATTAGCAATTAAATAAAACAATGTTGTTTTAAACAATGTACATTTAAAAATTGCTTAAGCACAAAACAATTTGCCATAAATTATTATTAAACAAAAAAAAAAATTATAAAATTAACAAAAAACCACAAACACAATATGCAAAATTATAACATTTATAAAAAGAAATTCAACGTTAATTTAAATATTTAAAAAATGAAAAAACAGAAAGTGTCGTTAAATTAGTGGAGGCCAATTAATAGAAATGTCTGCTTAATAATATTTAAAAAATATATATTTAAATAATATATTTTATGTTTTTGTTTATTTCTTTTCTTATTTCTTTCTAATATCTTTACTATGATTTTTACGATCATTGTCTACACATAAAAATGACACTTGGGATGTTTCCTATAATTAAATATTAACACAAATAATTTTCTTAAAAGAACATAAAGTTTTCTTTGTTGGTAAATATTTAAGTTTTTTTTCTATAAGACTTTTCCTTCCGCCCTCGTATTTTTTTTTTTTTTTCTATTTAAAAATGTTCAAGTTTTTCACACGTTTTACAATATTAATTATAATTTAATTCTATATTTAACAAGTTTTATGCTAAAAGAAAATTAAGTGTAATATAATGTATTCTCTTGAGAATATTAGAAATGTTTTATTATATGGTTTCTGTTTGTTTTAATGATTTGTAATTTATTATCATAATAATTAGAACGTTTATATTTATTTGGCAAAGCCTCTTTATAATTTATCTTTCATTTTGTTTTTACATAAACAAATTTCGAGTACAACTACATATTTACTATAACAATTTGGAAATTTGTTCATATATCTATTTAAAAATTTTATAGATTAATGCCAAAAATTGTTCTGCATTTGAGGTCAGAACCATTCAGTAATTAAACTAGATCGTCGCTACCTTGTTGAATTTTGGTATTTACTTCATATGTTAGGAGTTACGCCCACATTTTCTGGTTCATCCATTGTAATTCAATTCGTATTGACAAGAATATTAAGGTCCTTAATGTGGATACTTTCTGTTTGTAGTTGATGAAAGGGTCATAAGAGATGTAGAGAGTTCACATATCACACCACGCATGGAAAGTTTTTCAATTACTTATCTACACGATACTAGATCGATTGCTTCTCAGCTCACCCTATAAAACAGCCTAAACCTCGACTTGTACCCTACTTAGTGATGGTTAGAATTAGGCATGTGTGACTATCGTCTTTCTCCGTTCGAATGATTGACCAGTCATGCATTTAAATAGAGAGATTTCGAAAAAAAATCTCAGTTCAAAGCTTTAAACTTCTTATACACTCGTAATTTGAACGGCACATTTACTTAGAAGAAATTCCGTTGAGATCTCGTTAAAGTAATTCAAAATTCTGTGGCTCTGATGTATCTCTCATCGGAGATGTCGGAAGAACTCAGGTTTGAGTGGTTGGTTCCTTGCTTGATAAACTAGTAATTTGGAACTCTTTTATATGCACTTTGCTCAACCTGAACTATTGCCTAAGACCTCATTATCAAACTTGACTGAACCAGAATTAGGATAAATGAAATATGGTCGAAGTTTCAATCCCTCTGACATCGTTAATTAGATTCTTGCATCTAGTCTCACCAAAACTTCCTCAGTTTGTGGCTCAATCCATTCCATGACGTGATCTCAATCTACACTGATGGTTCAAAGACAGAAAGGGGCATGGGGTCGGGAATCTTCTCCGAAAAACTGAATCTTCTACTGTCTCTTCGACTGCCTGATACCTGTGCGGTCCCTCAGGCAGAGATATGTGCCATCGATACAGCCGAGAAGAATCCGGAAACTGAATCTCAAAAATTGGACTATACATTATACTATTACTTGGACAGCCTTGCTTCAATCAAGGCTCTTAACTCCAATGTTATTAAGTCGAAATGTCTTCTCAATTGTATTAATCCTTGGCAACATCATCATGAAACGACATTAAGTTGAGTTGATATGGGTTCCAGAACATAAGGACATCATATCTAAAGAATGTGCTACCAAAGGGTCATCACTAAACTTAATGCTTGCGCAAAGGGATATTCACACTCCCCTGGTGACCCTATCAAAATGTATACATGATTTGGCTTTGAGTGAGATGGAACTCAGTCAAATATCACCACTTGGGCTCTCTTGGCTCTTAGTAAGAACTCGATTAGGCTTCTCGCTGGTATAAATTACTGGACACTGTATGATTGGACATATGTCGGAACGCATGGGCTACCCACATTATAGCTACTGTAGAAGCTGTTTGATATCTAAGAAGCCTAACTACGCATTCTCTTACAAAACTTTCTTTAGATAAATAAAGCTTCAGATAATTCTTCACCGCCTTGCTAGGCAAGTCCGTTAATTACACTTACGCATTTCCCCACCCTGAGGCTCCATTTTATCTCAAAAGAGTCTAAACTATATTCTTTTACAAAGTCAGTCAATAGGCGTCAGTTTATGGCTTAATCATTTTCATGTATCACCGATTACGGCGATGCCTTTGCTGTCCTTTAGGTATTCTTTTACGCATTTCCTGACTTTGGGATCCCAATGTATCTCACTAGAGCCTAACTGCGATATCTTAGCAGCTTAACTACACATTATCTTACAAAACTTTCTCTAGATAAAGAAAGCTTCAGATAGTTCTTCACCGTCAGGCTTGGGGTAGTGAAGAAATAGTAATCATTACACCCCATGTTCTTCACCGCCAGGCTTGGGGGGGTAATGACTACATTTTCAATTACAATTACATTTGAAGTAGTTGTAATCATTAACCCCTCATGCCTCTTCACCGCCTTATTAAAAAGTTTGGAGTCCCGGAGCGTTCGTGTTATGCTTTTGGACTAGTTTAATTCACTTTGTCTGTGATCTGTCTGATCTCGGTAATGAATACTTTTAAGCATTTGCTGACTTTGAGAAACCAATGTATTCCACTAGAGTCTAACCGCGATATCTAAACAACTTAACTGCACATTCTCTTACAGAACTTTTTTCACGTGAAAGCTTCAGATAGTTCTTCACCGTCAGGCTTGGGGGGTAATGACAACATTTTCAATTGCCTTATTAAAAATTCCCAGAGCGTTTGTGTTATGCTTATGGACTAGTTTAATTCACTCTGGCTGTGATCTGTCTGATCTCGGTGATGCTACTGATCTAAAATAGTTTAGTACTTGACTCTTTTGTGGAAATGATTAACTCCATCATGTGACTCGATTTCAAGATGTTTTACTGGCGATTTATTCTTAAATTGGTCGTCTATTGTATGGTATATGAGAGAGTGATTAGGATATAAGAGAGTGACTTATGTAGAGACGTTTTTATATATTTTTCTTGTCAATATTTTGATCTAACATGTAGGCTTTGAATGGGCAGTGACGATGCCGTAATAGATGGTCCATACCCTATCCTCAAATATTTTCACCATACAATTGCAATTGAGCAGAATTTTTTTTTCTGATTTGTTACATTTGTTTATAAATATTTATATTAAATTTTGTTAATATTTTTGCAAAATGATTTTGTGTGTTTTTTTTACAGATTATTTGAACAAAATAAAATCTGTTTGTTTTTACTTTTAATCTAATTATTATCTTTTACAAAATTTTATTGAAAGTAAAAAAAAACCTTGATTAAAAACGAAAATTTCAATGTCAACTTAATTAGCCGTACTCATTCACACACGGTATATAATTAATGAAATGAATATGAATAATTTCATTTTTAACAAGAAATAAAAATAATTAATTTCAATTTCTAGCAGTAAAACACACAATGATTTATGTTGTAGATTTTTGTGTTTTTTTATGAGTATTAACTAATTTTTTGGAGGAAAAGTGCAAAAATTATTTTTTTTATTATTATCTTTTCGTAATTAAAACAATTTGTTTATACAATAATATTTGTTCATTCATGTATTTTTTGAAATATTTAAATATAGCATCTTATATTAACGGAAATTGTTTAAAACATTCATTCATTTATTTATTTTTGGAAGAAATTGTATACAAAATTAACTATATATGAAAAACAATATTTATATACTAAACGTTTATTTGGTCAGGATTTTTATTTAAACAAATTATTATGTAATTTATTTTTGCATAATTTTTTTTAAAATTTCTAATGTGTGGAATGTGTAGCAAAGTTTTCATACAATTTTAAAAATTTCAACAAATTGAACACTATTAACAACCAAAACATATAATTTTTTTTCCAAATGAAATAAAATAACAACTTTTTTCAAGAATTTCCTTGTTTGTCCGCTTTAAGTAAAGACTTTATTTTAATTTAAAAAGGGGTTTTTTAAACTTTCTTGTGTATATATTTTTTTTTTTTGTAATATGACATTTTTACTATCATTTTATGGTAAATTTTTTCTCTCTACCGACAATACAACTTACCCTATTGTCTATTGTCCTTAATAGAGCATATATGCAAAAACCTGATTTCTTTAAACTTTGACCTTTTCTTTTTAGCTTAGTGGACATAGGCAAATATGCAATTACTTAGTAGCCACCTCTATAATGTAACTAGTTTAATGTAACTAGTTTATCAACCCTTCTATATATATAATTTTTTATATTAAAAAAATAGCTAATTTTTCTATAAAAAATCACATTTTTATCATTATTTTAATGTCCTTTTTTAATTCAATTCTCATTTAGTTTAATTTTATTCCAACATAAATTGTTTAAGTTGTGTAGCCAACGACAAACTTACTCGGCGTAGGAGATACCGTGATCATGAAGGCGGTTCTCCCGGAGTGTAGCTCAATCATTGCACTTCGATTGAGTTCACCTCCGCGATATTCCGAATGGGAATTGTTCGTGCGTGCAATTTTTGGAAGCCGGGATTGGAGATAGCTCCATCCCGACATTGTTTAATAAATTTCAATACAATTTTTTTTTATATAGTCTAGTCTACAGTTTAGAACAGTCTAGAGTATAGTCGAGTCTATAGTCTAGTGTATATTCTAGGCTCTAGTTTAGTCAAGTCTAAAGTTTAGTCTTGTCTAAAGTCAAATCTATAGTCTAGACTGTAGTCTAGTCTATAGTCTACAGTCTATAGTCTAGTCTATAGTCTAGTCTATAGTCTTGTCGATATTCTGGTCTATAGTCTAGTCTATAGTCTAGGTCTAATCTATAGTCTATTCTATAGTCTAGTATATAGTCTAGTATATAGTCTAGTCTATGGTCTAATCTATAGTCTATTCTATAGTCTAGTATATTATCTAGTCTATGGTCTAATCTATAGTCTATTCTATAGTCTAGTCTATAGTCTAGTCTATAGTCTAGTCTATAGTCTAGTCTATAGTCTAGTCTATAGTCTAGTCTATAGTCTAGTCTATAGTGTAGTCTATAGTCTAGTCTATAGTCTAGTCTATAGTCTAGTCTATAGTCTAGTCTATAGTCTAGTCTATAGTCTAGCCTATAGTCTAGTCTATAGTCTAGTCTATAGTCTAGTCTATAGTCTAGTCTATAGTCTAGTCTATAGTCTAGTCTAGTCTAGTCTAGTCTATAGTCTAGTCTATAGTCTAGTCTATAGTCTAGTCTATAGTCTAGTCTATAGTCTAGTCTATAGTCTAGTCTATAGTCTAGTCTATAGTCTAGTCTATAGTCTAGTCTATAGTCTAGTCTATAGTCTAGTCTATAGTCTAGTCTATAGTCTAGTCTATAGTCTAGTCTATAGTCTAGTCTATAGTCTAGATAGATAGATAGATAGATAGATAGATAGATAGATAGATAGATAGATAGATAGATAGATAGATAGATAGATAGATAGATAGATAGATAGATAGATAGATAGATAGATAGATAGATAGATAGATAGATAGATAGATAGATAGATAGATAGATAGATAGATAGATAGATAGATAGATAGATAGATAGATAGATAGATAGATAGATAGATAGATAGATAGATAGATAGATAGATAGATAGATAGATAGATAGATAGATAGATAGATAGATAGATAGATAGATAGATATCTGCGTTTCAAGCCTTGAGTTTCGACTTCTGTGTCTCCGTTACCTAATATTAAGTATGTCTCGTGTAAGTTAGAATTTCCAAACGGAAATATAAGAGATAAGAGATATTTTTTGTAAAACAGAGATATTTTTCGAATTCGGTGCATAAGTTCTTTAAGAGTTCGAACATTTCTCGCCCATAAATGATTTGGTCCAAACTCCCGTATCTTGTTCGAAATCGCCATTGAAATTCTATTGATATTTCGATTAATATCAAATGTCATTATTATACCCTCCACCACCATCAGTGGTGATAGAGGGTATATATAAGTTTGTCATTCCGTGTGTAACACCAAGAAATATTCGTCTGAGACCCAACAAAGTATATATATTCTGGGTCCCTATGAAATTCTGAGTCGATTTAGCTATGTCCGTCTGTCCGTCTGTCCGTCTGTCTGTCTGTCTGTCTGTCTGTCTGGTTAAAACACGCTCACGTCAAAACTAAGCAAAAGAAATCAGCCAAATTCACTAAGAATATTCACTATTTTCCTAAGCAGTTTGGTATTGAAAATCAGCAAAATCGGTTCACAACGTAAAAAGTTATAAGTAAAAATTTCAGACTACCTCGAAAAAAAATAAGGTTTTTTCATAATTCTTTTGAAGTTTTCTCGGAAACTACCAAAGATATTTCGATGAATTTTGTCACACATTATTTTTTCAGGGCAGTAATCAATTATGTTCAAAATCTTTACAATCGATCCAATATTTACCATAGCCCCCATACAAAGGTATATATTCCCGGAAATTAGTTTATCGTTAATAACTCCCTCATATATATCGGTATCAACACAAAATTTTGTACATGCAAATATAATATGAATAGAAATCATACTATCAACGCAGATCTCAGTCGGTCCACAATTGGTCATAGCTTTCATATAAGGTCCACTTCCGAAAATCACCTAAACGCACATATTTCTTTGATGAGTAAAGCTATTGTGATAAAAGTCGAGTTAAATGTGTTTTGTATACATACAAATCATTCTACCAAATTTTTTACGGATCGGTCCATTATTGGTCATAGCTCCCATATAAGGCCCACTTCCGAAAATCACTTAAAAACACATATTTCATTGTCAAATAAAGCTATCGTGATAAAATTTGACATAAATAGATTTTGTTGTATGAATTACTCTACTAAATTTTTTCCGAATAGGCCTTATATGGGAGCTATGACCAATTATGGTCATAGCTCCCATATAAGGTCCACTTCCGAAAATCACTTAAACGCATATATTTCATTGTCAAATAAAGCTATCTTCATAAAATTCGACACAAATATGTTTTGTCTTTATATGAGTCACTCTACGAAATTTTTTCCGGATAGGCTCATAATAGGTCATAGCTCCCATAGAAGGTCCACTTCCGAAAATCAATTAAACGAATATATTTCATTAAATTCTAAAGCTATAAGGATAAAATTCGACTTGAATATGTAATGTGTACATATAAATCATTCTACCACTTTTTCCCCGGATCGGTCCATTATTGGTGATAGCTCCCATATAAGTTCCACTTCCTAAAATTACTTAATCGCACATATTTCATTGTTAAATAAAGTTATCTTGACAAAATTCGACACAAATATGTATTGTCTTTATATGAATCACTCTACGAAATTTTTTCCGGATAGGCTCCCATAGAGGGTCCACATACGAAAATCAATTAAACGCATATATTTCTTTGAATAATAAGGCTATCGGGATGAAGTACGATTTGAATATGTTTTGTGAGCATATAAATCATTCTACCAAATTTTTTCCGGATTGATCCATATATTGTAGTAGCTCCTATATAAGGTCCACTTCAAAAAAATCACTTAAACGCACATATTTCATTATCAAATAAAGGTATCTTGATAAAATTCGACACAAATATGTTTTGTGTAAGGTCATAGCTCCTATACATATAAAGTCCACTTCCGAAAATCACCTAAACGCAAATATTTCATTAATTAATAAATCTATTGTAGTAATCATTATACTAAATTTTTTCTTTATCGGTTGATAATTGGTCACAACTCCCATATAAGGTCCATTTCCGAAAGTTACTCAAATGCACTTGATAATCAAAGTTATCGGGATAAAATTCGACATAAATGTTTATTTTGTATATATAAATCATTCTACGGATTTTTTTCTTCCGGATCGGTCCATAGGTTGTCTTAGCTCCCATATAAGGTATACTTCTGAAAATCACTTAATATCACTTAATTCGTAATTAAATGATTATATCCGGATAAAATTCAAAATGAGTATGTTCTGTGTACAGATATATCATTATATTAAAATGTTTTCAAACTGGCCTATTAATATACATTTTTCTCGACCTAATTAAATTAGTTTGACATATGCATAAATGTTAGTACCCTCAATAAGGAAACAAAAATTTCGCCAAGTTATCTAAAAATTAGATAGTTAAATGGGTCTCAATGAAAAGTAGCTTGCTGGTGGAGGGTATTTAAGATTCGGCAGAGCCGAATATAGCACTCTAACTTGTTTTCCTTTAAAATACTCAAAATTGCAATTATCTTTAAAAATATTTATAATAACTATTGCTTAAATTATATTAAACTATTAAAACTTATTAATATAAATTTCGAAATTCTATCTTTCTCATTGTAGGATTGCCGACAACCCTTCCATGGTGGTTCATTCTTTGATCACGAAGGTTTGCCCTACTGTGAAACTCACTATCATGCCAAACGTGGTTCATTGTGTGCTGGCTGTTCGAAACCTATAACGGGTCGCTGTATTACAGCCATGTTTAAGAAATTCCATCCGGAACATTTTGTTTGTGCCTTCTGTTTGAAACAATTGAATAAGGGTACATTCAAGGAACAAAATGATAAACCCTACTGCCACACTTGCTTCGAAAAGATTTTTGGTTAACAAAACTAAGCGAGGGAAATTGTCTGTCACACGTCTGCGAAGAAAGAAAAAAAGTCTAAATAAAATGAAATTTTAATAAAGATGTGTTAAAAAGAAAATATAAAAAATATATATTTATGTTACTAATCTGCAATAAACAGGCACAATAAAGTTAAGATTTTATTATAATTTCTGTTATATTTAAATCCTTTAACAACAACAACAACAGATAGAAATACACTAAAGTGTATTATTTAATATTTTTTTTTTAGATTTTTAAGTTTAATTAAAACAAATCAAATCTAAACGCACATACAACACACACTCACTTATTTTATAATGCCTTTTAGCAATCTTGTATGTTTGTGTAATTTATGTATGTCCAAGTATCCTTTAGCCAGGATATTAACCCCCATTTCAACTATTACTTGCTAATCTTATTATTATTATTATTATTACTATAACTATTATTAAATTTATTTACAATTATTTTTGTACTACTGTATTGTATTTGTGTAATATTTTTAATATATTTTTTATTTTTTGTAATTTGCCGTTATATTAAAGTTAAATTTAAAACAACTATTTTTTTTGTAATTTTCTATTCCATTTTGTGCCAATCTTTATTAAGCAGAATATTTAATTTTTTTCTAAATTAAATTATAATTAAATAGTTCTTTTTGTTAAGAATTTTTTATGGAACACTTTTTTTTATTCTAAACAAATTTAAAAAAAATATACATTAAAACCGTTTTATTTAAAATTAATTACAATTTTTTTATATAATTTTTGTATGAATTTTTCATAATTATAATTTTTATTATCACAAAAAAAAATGCATTTTATGCAATAACAAATTTGTTAAAAAACAACATGAAAATTTATAGCTTTTCAATTATTAATAATTAAACTTTTAAAAATGGTAAATTGAACTAATGACGAATAAATAAATTTAATAACGACCGAAAATAAATTGTGTTTTTTTTTCTATAATACAAATGACATGTGGCAAAAACTCTAATTTCCTACAGAATTTTGTCCATCAAGTCATTTTCTGAAGGGGACTTTATATGGGAAAATCAGCAGCATCATTCACTCCTATTCTGCATTTCAATTCGAATCGAAATTTTCTCCGTTTGGCAACTTTGGTATTCCGAATCTCGATTCAAGGCTCCGCCACTAAAAGAACAACAAAAACGTAGTTACGACCATACAGCATTGAAATAATATGGAATTGCTTTTTCTTACGATTCCGTTTTTTGTTGGAATACCAATTGAATGCGGAAACGTAATCGAAATGCAGAATAGGGGAATATTTTTGGAATGATACTAGAACATTTAGGTTTAGGTAAGAATTGTAGCCACTCAAACAAGTTTAAGTGGCTCAAGGGGATCCGTCTGATTTCGGTCCCGTTGTGATGCCCTATTGGTCATAGGAGTTTTTTTCCTACAAAAATAATTCACTACTTTCAGAGTTAAACCAACCGGTTCGAATCACGAATTTTAGGTTATTCTTTACATTTATCGCAGATATATCCTCCATATAGGAGAGAACAGCAGATCTAAAATAGAGTTCCCTATTCCCAATGTCGGACAGTAACAGAGAAGATGAGATATAGTCTTTGTACTGGAGACCCATTCTTCTGGCGTGATTGCAAATAACACAGTGTCCCGTTATTACCGATAACAGCGTTCTAATTTGCTAGATTTAGGGGCATCATATAGAGGCCATGTTGACCTCGAAGTTAGACATGTGGTTTCACTAAACCAACTGATCTGAGCCATTTCATATAGTTCATTTTGAACAAGTGCTTTACAGTTTGTAAGGGAGATACCAGTGAAGGCGTCGATCTCATTCTCCCCTCGCATTGCACCGTTTCTGGCAAGTTCGTCATCAATACAGTTTCCCAGACAATTACTATGTGCAGGGACCCTTATTTGCGTTATCCAAGAATGTCTTGCTATTTCATTAAGAAATACCCGCATTTCTTCGGTTAACCTAGATGTCGTAAAGACACCCTCTAGGTTTTTAATGGCAACTTTGCTGTCCGTATACAGCACTTCCAAGATACTTGAAACGATTGCCTGACAATGGCAAAGAAAGTGCTCCAGAGTCTTATTGTCTTCTCTGCATTATCTACATTCGTCTGAATCCGCACGTCCAATTTTGCAGCTGTTCCCGTAATCCTATGGGTCAGAATACTTACCATCATACTAACCTCAGACTTGCTCAGTTTGAGAAGGCTTCTTTTCCTGCTCTCGTTAGGGCCATCCCATAGAATCTTTGTGGTTCTACCCACCGTTTCATTATTCCTAAAGACATTAGTGATGCCTCTCAAACATATATTAACCTCTTCCCTTTAAACCTTTTACATTCGCTCTTTCGTTCCCGACTACTCCCGTGTGGCCTGTTACCCATATGATACCCTACCTCTGGTTCTTCAACATAGAACCCCAAGCCCACTTTGCCCCCAAATTAAGAGACATTCGTGTATCAAGGGGCATTTGCTCTGATGTTCCGCGTGACCATGACATTCTATCAGCGTTTCAAAATTTCCGACAGGCACGTCCGATGATTGTGTATAGCCTTCCAATGTGTCCAGTATACATTGATGACGTGTCCTATAACCGCTTTTGGCCAGTACGCCTAAGGTAAAGAGCCGTTCGGTTGTAAGTGCAGCCTCATATCTTAAATATGTTTCAATGGGTAGACTACTTATCTAGCAACATTTTCAGAGTCTACTCATGGCACCACTTATATCCAATATTACACTTTTTGTCCAAAGAAGTCCACCAGATTCTTGAAGCATAAGCTATATTTGGTCTAATTACACTTTTATAAAGTCAATGTCTCATAGTAGGACTAAGACTCCATTTCAGGACTATGGTTCACCTATATATTGCCCAGCAACAATGTGCCTTGTTGATCCTATCATCTATGTGGTGTCTCCATTTTAATTTCCAAAACTAAATGACAACAATTATCACACATGGAAATTTAATGTGGAAATGCTATTGTTGGACCGTGAATTATGGGATGTTATAACGTCTGATTTCTCGGAGTAGCCGGATGATAAATGGCTTGTACGAGATCGAAAAGTTCGTGCTGTAATTGTAATTTGGAAGAAAAAGACAGGTACAAATAAAGAAACAGAAATTAAATAAAGAAACAGAAATCGATTAATAGCGAAAGATTATGCACGAAGAAATGGTCAATACTTCGACGAGATATTTGTTCCCTTTGTCAAGATAACAACACTAAGTACTTTACTAACAGCACTAAGTACTTTACTAACAAAAATAAGTACTTTAATAACAGTACGTAACAGTATAATATGTTCGAAAACAATATAGACATGCAAACTGTGTTTTTAGTGGTGAAATAGTTACCGAGAATATTAGATAAATAAAAATTAAATTTCAATTTAGATGAAATATTGTCCTCTACTATCAGAATCTGGTTTAATTTATCAAATCCTTTGCTTTGTTTACCAGTTATTTAAAAAATAGCAAAATGAGATTAAACATTGGATTATGCCAATCCTGTACGCTACAACATATACATATAATGAATTGAACGTTTCTTTGTTGGCAAAGGAATTTTAAATATTTTGTTAAGTGGAATTATTTGGTTATCCACCCTTAATCCGTGCACTAACACTACATAACGATTTCCGCCCTTGTTTTTATACTCTTTCTTTCCTTTTAACCTTAATAATTCTTATTTAGTTTGTAATATTTTCAACATAAGTAATGAAGTTTAAGCAACGAAAAGCATACTTACCTGGCGTAGGGGCTACCGTGATCATGAAGGCGGTTCCCTCGGAGTGAGACTTGATCATTGCACTTACGATTGAGTTGACCTCCGCGATTATTCCTAATGTGAATAACTCGTGCGTGTAATTTTTGATAGCCGGGAATGGCGTTCGCGCCGTCCCGAAGTTATATAATTAATTTCAGATACAATACAAGCAATTATACAAAAAGGAAGAAAGGAAAACGTTTAAGAGTAATGATATATCTTAAGGTGGAATTTGCAACAACCTTCTAATACCACTCCACCATGCTAACACAAGGCTTTAATTATTCGTTCCAAAATAGATTATTTGAATACATTTTTGGAACTAATGGTATTACATTTATCTATCGATGAAGAAGAATCATATCATTCTAAAAAGCCTCTAAAGAGTAGTTTGAGAACTAGTGTTATAAAACGATTTCTATACTAATACTAAATTAAATCCAGTTTCATAATGGAATATCGCGAAGAAAACTTGCAAAATTGTTATCAACAAGTAAGAGTGTTATATTCGGCTGTGCCGAATCTTGTATACCCACCATCAAATCATTGCCGAAAAGAAATGCTTCCTTATAAATAAACTTTGATTTTAAGAATCGATGCTTTCGTTATTATCAAAACAATTTTCTCATTTATAACATCTATGTATAATTTTACCATCACACATATGTGTATCGTAAGGATAAATTTTGGACTAATCCTCCTAAAATTAGGTAGAGAAATTTTGGCTCGAACAAAACTTGTTTATGTCGAATTTCGTCGCTGTACTTGTATTTTTAAGGTAGTAAAAAGCGTTAAAGTCATTTTCTGAGAGGGACCTTATTTGGGGGAGAGGTTTGGTCAGTTATGGACCGATCCTCGTCAAATTTTCTAGAACGATTTTAGTTTAGGCTAGTAATGAGCGTTAAAGCCATTTTCTGAAGGGGACCTTATATGGGGGTAGGGTCAATTATGAACCGATCCTTATAAAATTTTAAAAGGCGATTTAGGTTCCTATAAAATATATTCATGTCGAATTTTATCGCTATAGATGCTTCTTTTAGACAGTTATCCGTTATAGTAATTTTCTGACGGGGAACTTATATGGTGATAGGGTCAATTATGGAGCGATCATTATAAAATTTTACAATGATATTAAGGTTCCTATAAAATATGTTCATGTCGAATTTCATAGCTATTGATGCTTCTTTTACACAGTTATGAGCGTTAAAGACATTTCTGAAGGGGACCTTATATGGGTCCATTTTCAATACCAAACAAACTTCATCAATATAAAATGTCTATGCTAGTCCGCTAGCTACTTCCGTTAGTACTCTATCGTGTTTTCAACAGACAGACGGACAGACATGGCTAGATCGTCTTAGAATTTAATAAGGATCCAGAATATATATACTTTTATGGGTCTTAGATGAATATTTCGATGTGTTACAAACGGAATGACAAAAACAATATACACCCCATATTTTTTGATGGTGGGTATAAAAACAGATACCGCTTACATCATGAAAAGAATACATGAACTTTTTAATTTTGGTGAAAAAGGCTCTTTATACTTTATAATTCTTGCATAGTTAAAAATATGTTCAACATAAGTGATGAAGTTTGAGCCACGAAAAGCATACTTACCTGGCGTAGGGGTTACCGTGATCATGAAGGCGGTTCCCCCGGAGTGAGGCTTAATCATTGCACTTACGATCGAGTTGACCTCCGCGATTATTCCTAATGTGAATAACTCGTGCGTGTAATTTTTGTTAGCCGGGAATGGCGTTCGCGCCGTCCCGATTCAATAATAAATTTCAAATACCAACAATATATGCAACTTTTCGTCGTATTACTATAAATTGTACTTCTTACATCCATACGAAGCAATTCTGATCCTATAGTAAGTAAAAGAACTCCGAAGAAATAAGACTTTCGATTTGGGAGCTCCAATTGCATGTTTTTCCTATACGTCAAAATTTTGTGATAAAAATGTTTTAACTTAGGATCCTCCTTCATTAGTGCTCCACTGACAAAATTTTAATTCTACCAATTTATTTCCAAAAAACCATCAAAATCGTTCAAAACCTACCTAATTTGTCACCTGAAATGCAAAATGTGTTATGATACATTTATTTCTTGAGATCCTTTTTTAATTTGTGTAGGGAAACTTCCTTTAAGAGATGGAACCCATGGTGTCATCCAGACCCAATACAAATCGGAAAACTCCTGGAAAATCATTTGAATGTTCAGAAATAAGTTATATAGCAATTGTAAACAGATTTACCCAAACTCAGTTTTAAGAACCCAAGAATAATAATATGAAGTGCGACAATAGCTAGCCCCAAGTACCCCAAAATATACTTAGATAGAAGTCGCCATTTCAGTGTTTCAGAATTTAAGACAATATTGCTCTAGCTTCCACATAAGGTCGCTAAAATTTGTGATATACATATATGCTGGTAGCGTGTCATAATGTCCATGGACTGTCATGACTAAAAAGTGCCAGGACAATTCTTAAAAGTGTCATTATGTCCATGAACTTTTAGACTCTTTCGAAACAGAAATGTATTGAAAATTTTGTTTTGAATTTAAGACAGGGACACTCTTATCCCGGAAAAAATTGCTCCTAAATTTGATGTATGTTGCGTTTCGTATGCATTTAAAAAAGATAAACGCCCTGCGGACGGGTGCAGGGTTTTTAATCTTTGGGGTATTTTGAATTCCGGCTTCGCTAAATTAAATCATTTTTGATAAATAGACGCTTTGAAATCCATGGACTTTATGTCCATTTTGCTCATAGACATTGTGACACTTTTGAAATTGTCATAACGTCCATGGACACTATGACTGAATATAGTGCGTCATAACGTCCAGGGACAATACGACACACAACAAATTTTATAAAATCTTGCAACTATGATATATATAAATGGTATTTGAAATTTATTATTGAATCGGGACGGCGCGAACGCCATTCCCGGCTAACAAAAATTACACGCACGAGTTATTCACATTAGGAATAATCGCGGAGGTCAACTCGATCGTAAGTGCAATGATTAAGCCTCACTCCGGGGGAACCGCCTTCATGATCACGGTAACCCCTACGCCAGGTAAGTATGCTTTTCGTTGCTTAACCTTCATCAGTTATATTAAAAATATTACAAACTAAATGAGAATTACAAAGGATAAGCAAGAATGTTGTTCGCTTTTCTTTAGGTAGAAAGAAAAAACAGTGAGGAATTCTTGAAATGAAATGTTTGGGGTGGTTTTTGAAACGTATAATTTTAGAAGAGCTATTAGAAAAGTAGATACAAACTATGACAAGTAATCAGTAGGGTAGAAGGGGGACCATATGCCACTTTTTTTTGAGGCGGCCTCAAATTAAAACCACAATAAATATTCTTAATTATACCCTACACCACTTTAGTGCTGATGTTTGTAACATACAAAAATATTCGTCCTATACCCACCTTAAAGTATACCAATCGGCTTAGAATCGTTTTCTGAGTCGATTAAGCTATGTCCGTCCGTCCGTCTGGCTGGCTGTCCATGTAAACCTTGTGCGCAAGGTACAGGTCGCAATTTTCAAGATAATTGGATGCTTTTTTTGGCACGCTTTACTTTTACATTAATACTTTTCTAATTGATCAAATATTTGTACACACAGAAAAATTATTGGTTAGAAATCGGTCACAGTTGCAATTATTTATTTACTATAAAAGAATATTAGTTGTAGTTATTAAAAAACAATACTTTCAACATACATATATTATATAATTACAACTGAAAAAACAAAACTGTAATCGAACTAAGGTTCGCCTAACTATACATTCAGTTAATCTAACCAACTTGAGCTTTATAAACGGTTATTTTAATTATGTCATTAAAAGTTTAAAAAGTTCGGTTATATTAATAAAATAGAGAATAATTCGGTATTTCCAACCGAAAAAATCGATATTTATTACAATAAAATCTAATTCGGTATTTCCAATCGAATTCAATATACAAATGGTTAGTTTACTTGACATTTAAAAATATTTAGTACTAAAATAATAAAGAAATAAAAAAGAACAAACATTTACAAATAAAATAAAAAATTTAAAATAAATAGAAGTTTTGCAGATTTTTAAAAGAAATTACAAGTAAAAATTGTTTCCATGTATAAAATATAAAATAAACATCACATGTTTAATTTCAGAACGCTGTGTGTCCATACCTACAGGCATTTTTTATACCCACCATCATTCCGTGTGTAACACATCGAAATATTGTTCACAGACCCCAAAAAAGTATATATATTCTGGGACCTCGTAAGATTCTAAAACGATCTAGCCATGTCCGTCCGTCTGTCTGTTGTTGGCACGATAGCGTCCACAAGAAAAGAGATATTGAGATGAAATTTTCCAAAATATTTTTTATTGCTCAGAAATGTTTGGTATTGAAAATGGGCAAAATCGGTCAACGATTTCACATAGCTCCCATACAAATGTACCCCCCGGAATATTGTATAAAGAGCTTCAAACATTCACAAATTCGTTGTTTCTGAAGCAAATGGCACAAAATTTTGCATAGGTCAGTTTTTTGACTTCCGAAATAAAATTCTGAATTATGGCGGACATAGGGTCATAATTGGCCCTACCCCCCATATAAGGTCCCCTTTAGAAAATGACTAAAAAGCTGATTACTGGCTTAAAAATACGAATATAGCGATGAAATTCGACACACATAAGTTTCATGCAAGCCAATATCTCTCCACTAAACTATATGCGGATCGGTCCATAATTGACCCTACCCCCCATATAAGGTCCTCTTCAGAAAATGACTTTAACTCTCATTATTGGCGTAAAAATACGAGTATAGCGATGAAATTTGACATAAGTATGTTTTATACGAGTGAAAATCTCTCCACCAAATTTTATGTGGATCCGTCCATAATTGGCCCTACCCCCCATATAAGGTCCCCTTTTGAAAATGACTACAATGCTGATTAGTGGTTTAAACATACTAATATAGCGATGAAATTTGAGACACATTGGTTTCATACAAGTTAATATCTCTCCACCAAACTATATGTGGATCGGTCAATAATTGACCCTACCCCCCATATAAGGTCTCCTTCAGAAAATGACTTTAACGTTCATTATTGGCGTAAAAATACGAGTATAGCGATGAAATTTCACAGAAGTAAGTTTCATACGAGTGAAAATCTCTCCAACAAATTTTATGTGGATCGGTCCATAACTGACCCTACCCCCGATATAAGGTCCCCTTTATAAAATTACTTTAACGCTCATTACTGGATTAAAAATACGAGTATAGCGATGAAATTATATGAGCCGAAATCTCTACCAAATTTTATGGGGATCGGCAGATTTTATGTGGATCGGTCCATAGTTGACCCTACTCCTTATATAAGGTCCCCTCCATAAAATTACTTTAACGCTCATTCCTGGCTTAAAAATAAGAGTATAGCGATGATATTTCACAGAAGTAAGTTTTATAAGAGCCATAATCTCTCTACCAAATGTTATGTTGATCGTCCATAATTAATCCTACCCGCCCATTTAAGGTCCCCTTCTGAAAATGTCTTTAATTTGACATAAATAAGTATCTTAGGAGCTAAAAACCTTTCCACAAATTGTATGGGGATCGGGGTTTAAATGACCCTATCCCCCATATAAGGTCCCCAACAGAAAATTACTTTAACGCTCACTACTGGCCATCTCTCTACAAAATTTTGTGGGGATCGGTCCATAATTGACCAAACGCTCATTACTGGCTTAAAAATGCGAGTACAGCGATGAAATTCGACACTGATAAATTCTATAGGAACCGAAATCTCTCTACTAATTTGTGTGCGGATCAGTCCATTATAACCCCACCCCATATAAATTCCCCCTCAGAAAATGACTACAACGAGAAAAATACGAATACCTCAATGCAATTCGACATAAACTAATTTTATACTAAAATCTCTCTACCATATTTTATGAGAATTGATCCATAATTAAACCTAACTAAATAGGGAACTGAAATCTTCCTACCGACTTTTATGAGAATTGGCCCATATATGTATATATAACCTTACTCCCTATATAAATCAACATATTTAATTCGAAAGAGTACTGTCAATAGTTAAACCCCCATTAATGGACCTCTTTCAAATATTACCCTGATGTTCTCATTAATGTCGATATATAATAATAAAATATTCAAAATATCAAAGTTTATTTATATGGCAGTGATTTGATGGTGGGTATATAAGATTCGGCATAGCCGAATATAACACTCTTACTTGTTATTTTTTATTTGTTTGTTATGTTTTAGAACAAAATTGTTTAAATGTCAAGAAAAATTTACCAATTGTATATTAAAGTCGGTTGGAAATACCGAATTAAAATTTATTGTAATCAATATCGCTTTTTTCGATTGGAAACACCGAATTAATAATTGTTCTAGTAAAGATAATCGAACATTCTATACTGTATATGGAAATATGTGAGTATACACAGAGAAAACAGATTCATTGTGATAACCGAATTTGTTTCCAATCGAATTCAGTCGGTTCGGTTAGTGTTACTAATATATGGTGTACACAACTATTTTTATTTATTATTCGGTAATCTGGATTGAAATTATTGGTATTTGCAACTGAAATATTATTTATTGAAAAACAATTTGTGGATTATGTGTATTTGAAAATATATTTATTTTGTGTAAAGTCATGATACAATCATAAGAAGGTAGAAGCACTAGGGAGAGTTTAAAATTATATGCCTTCTTATGTCAAATCATAATATAACAATTAGAAGGTGGAATCAGTAGAAGAGTACGTTCTCAATTTTACATGCCTTGAATTGTCACAAAAGAGAAAATTAAAAAATATAAAACAAAACATCAAATGAAAATTATCGGAAAATTTTTGTGAAAAAAAAATTATATTTAATAATTTGAATAAAAAAGAACGCAAAACCATTGGAAATCAAAATACGGACATAAATGTGTGGAATACTGTTTGCGTGTGCCGTTCAAGAAACATTTCATGGTATTTTTCGTGGTTTTTCATTTGAATATTTTGAAGTTTTTCTCTTTTTAGTTCTTCTATATTTGACATAACAAGGCAGAAAATTGATAACTCTCCCTACTGATTCTACCAATAATAGAAAAATAAAAAAACAGAAATAAAACAAGTAAGAGTGTTATATTCGGCTATGCCGAATCTTATATACCCACCATCAAACCTCGTTTGACTCGAATGAAACTTACTTATGTCGAATTTCATCTATATACTCGTATATTTAGGCCAGTTATAAGCGTTAAAGTAATTTTCTGAAGGGGACCATGTATAGGGGGGTAGGGTCAATTATGGGTCGATCCTCATAAAATTTGGTAGATAGAATTTGGTTCGTATTAAATTTATTTGTGTCGAATTTCATCGCTACACTCGTATTTTTAAACCATTAATGAGCGTTGCAGTCATTTTCTGAAGGGGACCTTATATGCGGGGTAGGGTCAATCATGGAGCGATCCTCATAAAATTTTTTAGATAGATTTTGACTCGTATGAAACTTACTTATGTCGAATTTCATCTATATACTAGTATTTTTAAGCCAGTAATGAGCGTTAAAGTCATTTTCTGAGGGGGACCTTATATGGGGAGTAGGGTCAATTATGGACCGATCCTCATAAAATTTCGCATATTGATTTTGGATCATAAGAAACTTACTTATATCGAATTTCATCGCTATATTCGTATTTTTAAACAAGTTATGGCTGTTAAAGCTGCTTTTCGAGGGGCCACTTGTATGGGGGCTATCCGAAAACGTGGACCGATATTGCCCATTTTCAATACCAAACAAACCTTACCTATAATAAATATTTGTGTGAAATTTCAACCCTCTAGCACTTTCCATTCGGACTCTATCGTGCTTTCAACAGACAGACAGACAGACAGACAGACGGACGGACGGACGGACAGACGGACAGACATGGCTAGATCGTCTTAGAATTTAATGAGGACCCAGAATATATATACTTTTGTGGGTCTATGACCAATATTTCTATGTGTTACAAACGGAATGACAAAATCAATATACCCCCCATCTTTTTTGATGGTGGGTATAAAAATACCAATAATAACAAATGAAAATTGAGAAATATTTTGTTTATATTTGAAATACAGTAGAACAATTATATACTAGAATTACAGTGGAACATGAATATGCTCTGCAAACTTTTTAATAATTATTATATTTTTAAATTAATTTTTTAATCAATAAATAGATTAAAAAACGCTGCGAAATATTCGATAAGAGTATTTCCCTAAGTAGGATAAAACACTCTGTCTTAATAAGACCGATTCTAGCTTACGCTTCTATAGTCTGATGAACTGCTTGGGCAAAAAGTGAATTATAATACCACTACCTGGAGTTCACCATACATGTTGGATTTGTATCATAAAACTGTAAGACCAATTGGTGTACTTTAAGATGGGTGTTGGACAAATGTTTGGGTGTTACAATCATCAGCACAGGAACCACAGAACGAGGCCTATTCATGCATGCAAATCCAGGAGTGTTTCTTCAGCTCAACACTGCAAACTGCACTCCATTCTTTAATTTCATTTTCAGGACATTTTTCTTCTTAATTTTTTTAAATTGAATTTAAATTATTTTTCAATTTCGTTTAAATTTTTGATGTTTTATTTAAATTGTACTTTTATTTTTTGTTTGCTATTAGTCTGGCAATTCAAGGCATGTATAATTGACAACATATTTTGTAGTGATTCTACCTTTTATTGTTTTATTATGGTATTTGTTTAGATGTCGTATCAACTTCACAATATTCAAACAAGTAAGAAAGTATAGTCGGGCGTGGCCGACTACCTACACCAATTATGAATATTAAATGTGATTTATTTTTCATAATAAAGCATTTATCTTCAATATTCCCTTGTTCCGATACATTTAAGCAATTTATGGATGAAAAACTAATTTTGTGAAAGAGGCTTTATATGGGGTCTAGGGGCAAATATGGACCAAGCCCGTCTTTTTCGTTCACCAGTGCCATTAGAAGATGGTCCTTCACCACTTCGTTGAATGGTCTTCTGGTTGACATGACTACGGATGTTGCAGGCCCTGGAGTGGTTTTGCTGTCTGCAACCTTCCTCCTTTTAGACGGTTCACCTGCCTCAGTCTGAGATCGGTTCCGCTTGGACCTTTCCTCTGCAGCTGCTTTGGATGTGCTGGGTATGGTTTCCATAAACTTCTGGTACTCATCTACCACAGCCTCATACTTAACGCGGTCTTCTTCGTCGCGTTCGTGTGGAGTGCCATTTGCAGCATTCTTGGCAATCTTGTCTAGAATGAACAGTGCCTTGGCATATCTTGCTTTAAGGATGTCTTTCTGACTCTTCCTTTTTGTTCGTTTTTTTCCCAATTGGTCGCCAGACTTGGCTTCAGATTGGGAAGGTGTAGTTGTCAAGGGTTTTGAGGGTAGTGGAGTGCTATGACGGTCGCTCACACTACCTGACTTGCTGACCACGGTCTCTTGGCTAGAGGCCAGTAGGTCATCTTCGGATGATAAGCCTATATCATCCTTCTTGCGTTGTTATTGTTGTTGTTTTTGTTGAGATTTTTCATTCATATTTTGGTCCCACGAGTGTGCTCGTAAATGGAAGGACGATCCATGTAGTGACGGCGTACATGGACTGGACTAGGCATTACAACCGGCCCGTGTCTTAGCACCAGAGGGGAGCTGTTAGCGACTAATCTTCTTTTACCACTAATTAGCCATTCAGGTTCTCGGCACTGCTACCAACCACCTTAACCTTACAAGTGGGGGAGTGGGATAGTGGTGAGAGGAAGGATAAAAACAGGGATTGGGAATGGGAAGGATAACCTTTTGTCATGCTGGCTTTAAGGTTCGCTGTCATGCGAGAGAACTCTGTAACAACAGAGCTCAATAGCAGGACAGGGAGCCACAGCCAGCACTAAGCCACCACATCGCGGCAAGATTGTTGTCCAGGTGGTGGATATATCTGTATATTTAACATAATTATGAGTTCAGAAGCCCTTTTCGGGGGGTTTTGTTCTATGGGGGCTAGGTGAAATAATGGACCGATTTTAACTATTTCAATAGGCTTCGTCCATGGGTCAAATAAAACGTGCGTGCCAAATTTCATCCAATTATCTTGAACAGACGGACATAGCTTAATTGACTCAGAAAACGATTCTAAGCCGATTGGTATACTTAAGGGTCTAGGACGAATATTTTTGTATGTTACAAACATCAGCACAAATCCAATATACCCTCTCCACTAAAGTGGTGTAGGGTATAAAATTGATTTTTTAACCGGTTGGTGTCAAAAGCTGTTTAACTCTTAAGCAGGAGGTCCACACCAAGAGTTCTATATTTGTTTCTACTTGAAATTAATTAAATAATGTCGGGACGGCGCGAACGCCATTCCCGGCTATCAAAAATTACACGCACGAGTTATTCACATTAGGAATAATCGCGGAGGTCAACTCAATCGTAAGTGCAATGATCAAGCCTCACTCCGGGGGAACCGCCTTCATGATCACGGTAACCCCTACGCCAGGTAAGTATGCTTTTCGTGGCTCAAACTTCATCTCATATGTTAAAAATATTGTAAACAAAATGAGAATTATAAAGGATAGTAAGTAGATAAAGGACATTATAGTATTTTTCATTAAAGTAAAACGTATGAAACTAGGGGTTGATAACTGACATACAGTGACGGTACATGGATTAAGGGTGACAAAAAGAACAAACAAATTCTCACACTTAAAAGATTACTGTGTTATTTTCTTATGCTTGGGAATAATATGTACATATGTAGGTATATCCAGGATAAAAACAAAACAACTGTTTATTTAGCTAGTTCGTGAAGATTTTAATTTTTATACCCTCCACCACCATCAGTGGTGATAGAGGGTATATATAACTTTGTCATTCCGTGTGTAACACCAAGAAATATTCATCTGAGACCCAACAAAGTATATATATTCCGGGTCCTTATGAAATTCTGAGTCGATTTAGCTATGTCCGCCTGTCCGTCCGTCCGTCTGTCTGTCTGTGTAAAACACGCTCACGTTAAAACGAAGCAATATAATTTAACCAAATTCACCCAAAATATTCATTATTATCCGGTACAGTTTGGTATTGAAAATGAGCAAAATCGGTTCACATCGGGAAAAGTTATGAATCAAAATTTAAAACAACCTCGAAAAAAATAAGCATTTTTTACACATTCTAATGTAATTTTCTCCAAAACTATGCAAGATAATTCCATGAAAATCACCATACATTCGTTTCTACATAAGATCTTGAACCGTGCAGAAAATTGCCAGAATCGGTCCACAATTTCATATACCTCCCATACAAAAGTACATATTCCCGGAAAACGGGTTTTTCGTTAATAACTTCCATCACAATGTAGATATCTTCACAAAATTTTATATATTAAAATCTTATGTCAATAGAATTCTTTCAGAGAAAAATTTTCTGGATCGGTCCATAATTGGACATAGCTCCCATACAAGGTCCCCTCCCGAAAATCACTTAAACGCGCATAACTCATTACTAAATTAAGATATAAATATAAAATTTGGAATAAGTATTGCCCATATGCATAGAAATATTACTGTAAAAGCTTTTTCCGATCGGTCCATAATTGGTGATAGCTCCCATACAAGGTCCCCTCCCGAAAATCACTTAAACGCGCATAAATCACTACTTAATTAAGATATCCATATAAAATTTGGTACAAGTATTGCCCATATGCACAGAAATATTACTGTGAAAGTTTTTTTTCGATCGGTCCATAATTGGTCATAGCTCCCATACAAGGTCCCCTCCCGAAAATCACTTAAACGCGCATAACTCATTACTAAATTAAGATATCCATATAAAATTTGGTACAAGTATTGCCCATATGCACAGAAATATTACTATGAAAGTTTTTTCCGATCGGTCCATAATTGGTGATAGCTCCCATACAAGGTCCCCTCCCGAAAATCACTTAAACGCGCATAAATCACTACTTAATTAAGATATCCATATAAAATTTGGTATAAAAATTGCCCACATGCATAGAAATATTACTGTGAAATGTTTTTTGGATCGGTTCAAAATTGGTCATAGCTCCCATACAAGGTCCCCTCCCGAAAATCACTTAAACGCGCATAACTCATTACTAAATTAAGATATCCATATAAAATTTGGTACAAGTATTACTCATATTCACAGAAATATTACTGTGACATTTTTTTCCGATCGGTCCATAATTGGTCATAGCTCCCATACAAGGTCCCCTCCCGAAAATCACTTAAACGCGCATAATTCATTACTAAATTAAGATATGCATATAAAATTTGGTATAAGTATTGCCCATATGCATAGAAATATTACTGTGAAAGTTTTTTCCGATCGGTTCATAATTGGTCATAGCTCCCATACAAGGTCCCCTCCCGAAAATCACTTAAACGCGTATAACTCATTACTAAATTAAGATATCCATATAAAGTTTGGCAGAAATATTGCTCATATACAGAGAAATATTACTGTGAAATTGTTTTCCTATCGATCCATAATTGATCATAGCTCCCATACAAGGTCCCTTTCAGAAAAACACTTAAAGGAACATAACTCATTACCAAATAATGATATTAATAAATACTATTTTTGTTCATAAATATTATTTTGTAATGCAAAAAACACTTAATGTTATTTCAAAAATTTTTCACGATCGGTCCATCCTTGGTCATAGCTCCCATACACGGTTCCTTCCCGAAAATCACTTAAACTCATTACCAAATCTTGATATCCATACATTTAGCAAAAATATTGCTCTTATATACGCAAATTACACTATAAAATTGTTTTACGATCGGTCCATATTTGGTCATAGCTCTCATAGTAGGTCCCCTCCAGAAAATCACTTAAATGCACAATATTCATTATATAAATACAAAATTTTGAAATTTTGTCTTTATATACATAATTGGTCATAGCTCCCATACAAGGTCCTTTTACGAAAATCTCCTAAAAGCACATTTCTCATTACCAAATAAAGCCATTGATACAACATTTGGCACAAATAATAGTTTTGTATACAAAAATTATATTTCAAGATTTTTTCTCGATAGGTTCATAACATGGTTGCGGTGGGTCCCATGCAAGTGTCCCTTCAGAAAATCACTTGAACACACATTACTTATTACTAAATTACGATATAGATACAAAATTTTACTGAAATATAGTTTTTATGTACAGAAATTTTGCTTAAAGAATTTTTACGATCGGTCTATATTTGGTCATATCTCTCATACTAGGTCCTGCCCCTAAAGGCGCTTTAACCGTATTTAACTATTTGCATTATCAATTTGTGTAGAACAAAATTATATATATGTATGTATTTTGAAAATCCTTAAATCTTTCACACACATGCATACATGCAAATACTAAATATCGCTAAAGCATATCTTATGGCGCTATAAAAATTTAAAAGAAAGTGGCGTTTCTAATGTTCAATAAATCGTGGAATTGTAGTAGATTTAAGCTGTTTAAATCTTGGGATTTTTCTATTTAAGACATGAGAAATTTCTACAAATATTTTATTAATTAATACAAAAGTTGCTGGTGGAGGGTATTTAAGATTCGGCTCAGCCGAATATAGCACTCTAACTTGTTTTTCTTCTACTTTAATGGAGTAAAAGAAACCGAATTCTTGGTCCAAACTCAACGTTATATGATTAAACACGACAATAAAATTAAACCATTATGAGCGAAAACTTTTACGCCGATTTTAAATATTTTGACGGATTTGTGTTTAGTATTCAAATTGGAAAGGAAACTTTTTTTACAGCAAAAAATTATACAGACTATTGGCGTTTAAATCAGTTTTGCTATAAAATTGACAAAAATGTTTTTTGTCTGTGAAATTTATATCACTGATATATGCGGATTATTTGCCATTAAAATGTCTTTTTATGAAAATGAGAGATAGTGACTTTTGCATATGCTTATTCCCTCTATATTTTCCATTAGTATATTTAAGTTGAATGGGGCATCAAGGCTCTGTTTTCTTATCAATACTGATTACTTGTCATAGTTTGTATCTACTTTTCTTATTGCACTTCCAAAATTATATGTTTCAAAAACCACCCCAAAACATTTCATTTCAAGAATAAGAATCTCACACTGTTTTTTTCTTTCTACCTAAAGAAAAGCGAACAACATTCTTGCTTATCCTTTGTAATTCTCATTTAGTTTGTAATATTTTTAACATAACTGATGAAGGTTAAGCAACGAAAAGCATACTTACCTGGCGTAGGGGTTACCGTGATCATGAAGGCGGTTCCCCCGGAGTGAGGCTTAATCATTGCACTTACGATCGAGTTGACCTCCGCGATTATTCCTAATGTGAATAACTCGTGCGTGTAATTTTTGTTAGCCGGGAATGGCGTTCGCGCCGTCCCGATTCAATAATAAATTTCAAATAACTATAGTTCAGCTTTCACAGGAAGTAGTGGTAGAAAAAGTAGTATTAGTATACTCCCCATATTTGAAATAACCCAACAACACATAATCAAACGTTTCAAAAATGTTATTAATTTTATTTAATATTAAACATTAACTGTTCTTTAAAAGAGAAACTGATTTAACGTTTACATTCGATTTAGAGTTTTAAAATTTAAAAATAGTTTGATTTACAACCTTTCTCGACTTTACATGAACACTCTGTGTTTGCTGGGTAACAACATTTCAATTTATTATTCTGACATTTTCACCACAATAATTTTTTATTTATTTTTAAAATTTTACATAACTTCGGCAAAATAAACAGATTTAGGTGACCCAAATTCAAGAGAAAACACTCGACATTCTTACGAGTATATGGGTGTGGCGAGGTCCATATACCCTTGATTCATTCAGTAACTTATTCCTTTGACACCAACTCTTCCCTATTTTGGTGTTATTGCAATCCGGATTGCCGGGATTATACACTGGTGATGCTAAATGTATCATCGGACATTCTTTGAAACAGGGGCCGAACCAGGCAGCCTTATAATTTGATACCACGGGGCTGAGTTTCCATTTTTGTCTTGGAGTGTTCCATTCGGTATGTACGTGGTGGCTGCGGTTTAAACCCGGGAAGAGAATATTGGTTAAGCAATGGTCAGAGATTAGGTAGCTCGAGTACATGTGCAAAGTTTAAGGAGCACAAAGTGGTGGTGGTGAGACGTCTAACAAGCTTACCCAGTGGTCGAATAAGGCCAACACGACAGGTGTTCACGTAAAGCATATTCACTTATGTATCTGTTATCTTTTCGGCAACAGCACCGAACTTATCCAGAAATATAGATTTAACCCGTAATTTTGTGTTTAAACCACAACCATCCCGAATGGACCAAGACAAAAAATGGAAATCCAGACGAGTACGTAAACATACATACCATACATGGGAATTTTTCATTAAGCATTAAAATTTCATTACCATTTATAGAAAAAATTGTAATGAAAAATATTTTAAGTACCATTTAATGAAAATTATATTTTTTTCATTATAACTTTTTTTTGATAATGGTAATGAATTTGATAATGAATTTTCAAAAACGAATTTAATTAGTATTTATAATTGTCGAAAAATATATTAAGGAACATTTTTCGAAGATTCGAGGCTTGAAAGCTTTTAAAACCAGTTCCCGTAGCCCAAATTGGCTGAAATTTTGCAGTCAAAAGTACATCTGATGACAATACAATAATATGTTCGAATATTCGAAATTAAGTTCGAAAATTCGAAGTTATTTTCGAAAATTTTTTTATGTTTTTAAATTAATCTCTGTGTCATAAAACCTAAAAAAAAAATTTCGAAAATTCGAACTCGTGTTCGAAAAATTTTTAAAGCTGTTAAAACTAGTTCTTCTAGTCCGAATGTGATGAAATTTGGCATACATGATTTCACCTAATGACAATACATTGTAATGTTCGGATATTCGAAATTAATTTCGAAATCCTAACTAATGTTCGAAAATTTTTAAAATCCATTGAATAATGGTAATGAAAATTTATTTTTAAATAATTAATAATGAAATCGTTTCATTAAAAACCATTACCATTAGACAAAATAATGCTAATGAAAAAAAAATAATTATAATTTTTTTCAATTTAATGCTAATGAAATCGTCAATTAATTGGTCGATATAATTAACTACTCCCATGTATGATACATACATAATTTTTATTTTTTATACAAAACTAAAAATATTTAATTTATTTACATTTAATTTGACAAATGACTGTGGGGAAATCTAACAGGTGCTATGTTGATTACACAGTACCCATATGTGTACAAAAAAATTTTGACAGGTTTCCTCTCTATGTTTCTCTATGGTTTCAACTTGCAAGATTTTATAAAATTTGTTTTGTCGACGTAGGAATATTAGGTGGTGTGTCGTAATGTCACTGGACATTATATTGGGTCGTAGTGTCCATGGACGTTATGACAATTTCAAAAGTGTCACAATGTCTATAAGCAGAATGACATAAATTCCATGGACTTCAAAGAGTCTATATATCAAAAAATACCCCAAAGATTAAAAACCCTGCACCCGTCCGCAGGGCTTTTTTAAATGAATCCAAAACGCAACATACATCAAATTTAGGAGCAATTTTTTCCGGGATAAGAGTGTCCCTGTCTTAAATTCAAAACAAATTTTTGAATACATTTCTGTTTTGAAAGAGTCTAAAAGTTCATGGACATAATGACACTTTTAAGAATTGTCCTGACACTTTTTAGTCATGACAGTCCATGGACATTATGACACGCTACCAGCATATATGTATATCACAAATTTTAGCGACCTTATGTGGAAGCTAGAGCAAAATATTGTCTGAAATTCTGAAACACAGAAATGGCGACTTCTATCTAAGTATATTTTGGGGTACTTGGGGCTAGCTATTGACGCACTTCATATTATTATTTTAGGGTACTTAAAACTGAGTTAGGGTAAATTTGTTTACAATTGCTATATAACTTATTTCTGAACATTCAAATGATTTTCCAGGAGTTTTCCGATTTGTATTGGGTCTGGATGACATCATGGGTTTCATCTCTTAAAGAACGTTTCCCTACACAAATTAAAAAAGGATCTCAAGAAATTTGTATTTCAGGAGACAAATTTGGTAGGTTTTAAACGGGTTTGGTGGTTTTTTGAAAATTAATTGGTAGGATTAAAATTTTGCTAGTGGCAGGCCTGAGCGCTATTGAAGGTAGATCCAAAGTTAAAACATTTTTATCACAAAATTATGACGTATATGAAAAATATGCAATTGGAGCTCCCAAATCGAAAATCTTATTTCTTCGAAATTCTTCTACTATAGAATCAGTATTACTTCGTACAGTAGAAGTACAATTTATAATAATACGACAAAAAGTTTTATATTGTTGTTTGTTTGAAATTTATTAAACAATATCGGGACGGCGCGAACGCCATTCCCGGCTAACAAAAATTACACGCACGAGTTATTCACATTAGGAATAATCGCGGAGGTCAACTCGATCGTAAGTGCAATGATCAAGCCTCACTCCGGGGGAACCGCCTTCATGATCACGGTAACCCCTACGCCAGGTAAGTATGCTTTTCGTGGCTCAAACTTCATCACTTATGTTGAACATATTTTTAACTATACAAGAATTATAAAGTATAAAACTGAACTTTATATGGTTTACTCTCATTTATAGAAAAAAATATTATTAGAGCAATAGGTTGTTCGATACCGAAAATAAGGGTGTGTATTGAACAAACTAAATTCTGTAAAATATGTGTGTTAATCTCAAGATATTGTTGTGTATATGTAAATATTCGAACCATTTTCACCTACTGACGGAAAACAAGAAGAAAATTGTATACTTAGTATTTCAGCTTCTTTCGGCCTTTCCTTTTTTCTTTCTTTTGCTTTTCCTATATCCTTGAAGCGTACTTACCTGAACTAATTCTTCGCATTTTACAATATTTTGTATGTTTAACACTCACCCTTATTCTTTGATTCCAGCAACTTGTTCCGAATTGTAATTCCTTTATACCAAAGAAACTAAGCTAAACTATATAGTTTTCTTCATTATCCTTTATAATTTTCATTTGGTTTGTAATATTTTCAATATAAGAGATGAAGTTAGAGCAACGAAAATCATACTTACCTGGCGTAGGGGTTACCGTGATCATGAAGGCGGTTCCCCCGGAGTGAGGCTTAATCATTGCACTTACGATCGAGTTGACCTCCGCGATTATTCCTAATGTGAATAACTCGTGCGTGTAATTTTTGTTAGCCGGGAATGGCGTTCGCGCCGTCCCGACACTGTAAAATAAATTTCATTCAGATTTTTAATTCGATATAATTCGGTTTAATTCACTAAATATCTGGAGTTACTAGAAATGGTTTAAGTGTATATTCATTAAAAATGAACTTGCGCTACTTACATATAAGGAAAGATATTGTACAGAAATTTACTCTCCCCCCTACTTGAAGAAGTCTAAGGGCCAAAATCTCAACCTCCGGTTATTGTTTAACCGGTAGATATACTGCCGGTTAAAATAATTTTTGTTTGAAAACTGCCATTTTATCGTTAGGATAAAAAATATACAGACATTGAGAGAATGAGAGTAAAAGAGAAAAATATCTGGTAGTTATTCCCGATTCCATGGAACATGAGCACATAATAATGATCATATAAAGTACATAACTGTGGCTCTTTATTAATATAGAAGAGCAATAGGAATAATCTGGATGTGGTAGTTAAATTCATAATAATATATGATGCACTTGTCATGAATGAAGAAATCACAACCCGCACCATCAAAGCTTTTCTTTGCGTGACAAAATATCTTGCCATTTTTTTAAGGGCAAAAGATATTTCTTCCAATTTTTCGATCTGCTTTAACATCACTGGCGCTTGGATTCAAATACAATTTAGATATGAGATCATACTTAATAATATGGATCATATTCCCCATATAAGATGAATCCTTCGAGATGTCTCGTATAGGAATTCTTTTTTGCCTTGATTCGAGACTGACTCTGTGAACACGCATAAATCAGATGTTCCAATGTGGCTATTTGAAGATTATTGATAAAGTTTTCGTAATCTTACCTATTCCCTTGATTACCAACCATTCACGAAAGCTTCATTAACCACATAACGACTTCTGTAGAAATTGCAAAGACAAACACATATTGAGAAATCAATAACTTCATATAGACAAGTTATTCAAGAAACATGTATGCATGTATGTACAAATGTGTGTATGGATTAACATTATAGATATTCTTCTACATTCTACGAAATACTCAACAGTCACCCTTATTTTTGTTTGTAGCTACTTGGTATTCATATAGTTATATCTTTCTACCTATAAAACTAAGGAAGTGTATATATTCTTCCTTATTATCCTTTATAATTCTCATTTGGTTAATAATATTTTTAACATAAGTAATCAAGGTTGAGCAACGAAAAGCATACTTACCTGGCGTAGGGGTTACCGTGATCATGAAGGCGGTTCCCTCGGAGTGAGGCTTGATCATTGCACTTACGATCGAGTTGACCTCCGCGATTATTCCTAATGTGAATAACTCGTGCGTGTAATTTTTGTTAGCCGGGAATGGCGTTCGCGCCGTCCCGATATTATTTAATAAATTTCATTAACATGTATTTTTGGTCCATACATAGGTTCGGTTTAATTCAGTGCTAGTTATGAAATAATGGACTGGATATTAATTTAGTTGGAATTTTCTTATATAGCAGCTGGGCGACCAGTGGACATGAAACTTTACAAGTTATCATGAATATTCATTTGCCTAGCTGTCATTCACCAGAAATTGGAATTGATGAGTATTATTCGGATAACCCAGTAGATGTTAGTATATAAGATGGCTAATTGCGATATTTCACAGGGTGGGGTAAGTATTATCTTCACCTTTGCGGAATTTAGCTTTAAACTCTAGAAACTCAAATCTATTGGATTAAAGAATGTATCGTATGTCGACTATGGATCCATACCGGTTTGTGGTATCTAGACAACATATCACTAAGAATGGAGCCCTTACTCAGTAGTTGTGTTACTAGGAATGGTTTGGATGTATACACTGCAATTTTTACATAGAGTGCAATGACCCAAAATTTACTCTCCCTACTTATACGAAATTAAACTTAAACTGTCTGATAGAGCTAATATTTGAAGAGTTTAAAAACGGCTGCTGCAGAAATGGCTTTACTGATCTACACTAGAAGACTGTTCAAAACGACATGTTAATTAACGATCTGGAATCAATGAGCTTTCTATTAAACTGGCCGATATCCAAGCTATTCAACTATTCAGGTTACCCTAAGAACAGTTAATGATGCCTTCATTATAGAAGATGACACAAATCAGCTGGACCAAAAAGGTTACTCAGAGAAGAAGTAGAAGTACCAAAACTAACTTTCTTTGTCATGCTGAGCGAAGTTCACGCGGTCTTCATATAACCTACCCAGATCATTCGCCTTTATAAACTTTCCAGGAGCTCAGATTTTGGTCTTTAAGCCAGAAGACTTAATTTGCCATCTAACGAATTGAGTAGAAGAGGAAGAAGGTACCACTGGATAGCAGCTTTTCACACGATCAGTCGGACATATCTTAGATGATCGGTATAAATTCATTCGCTGAATTATTCTAATAAGCTGATCCATAGCATTTCGGGGAAAGTAAACAAATGGAATAACTTTGATGGACTCAACTATGTATCCTGCTCACATAACCAAACCTCTTGCGGCAGATTTAGAAGGATATATAGTGTAAATATTGAGGTACTTGGTTAAGGAGCAGAAGGTTATGAGAATTTATGGAGAATGCACTCCTCACTTTCAAAACTAAAGAACTTAACTGAACGAACGGAACGAACGAAAAAACGATAGGAACTAACGAACAACGAACGAACGAATAACGAAAACGAGAACGAACGAACAACGAACGAACGACCGAACGAACGAACGAACAACGAACAACGAACGAACGAACGAACGAACGAACGAACGAACAACGAACGAACGAACGAAGAACGAACGAACGAACGAACGAACGAACAACGAACGACGAACGAACGAACGAACGAACGAACGAACGAACGAACGAACGAACGAACGAACGAACGAACGAACGAAGAACGAACGAACGAACGAACGAACGAACGAACGAACGAACGAACGAAACGAAGAACAACGAAACGAACGAACGAACGAACGAAAACGAACGAACGAAAACGAACGAAACGAACGAACGAACGAACGAACGAACGAACGAACGAACAACGAACGAACGAACAACGAACGAACGAACGAACGAACGAACGAACGAAACGAAACGAACGAACGAACAACGAACGAAAACGAACGAACGAACGAACGACGAACGAACGAACGAACGAACAACGAACGAACGAACGAACGAACGAACGAACGAAAGAACGAACGCGAAAACGAACGAACGAACGAACGAACGAACGAACGAACGAACGAACGAACGAACGAACGAACGAACGAAAGAACGAACGAACGAACGAACGAACGAACGAACGAACGAACGAACGAACGAACGAACGAACGAACGAACGAACGAACGAACGAACGAACGAACGAACGAACGAACGAACGAACGAACGAACGAACGAACGAACGAACGAACGAACGAACGAACGAACGAACGAACGAACGAACGAACGAACGAACGAACGAACAAACGAACGAACTAACGAACGAACGAACGAACGAACGAACGAACGAAACGAACGAACGAACGAACGAACGAACGAACGAACGAACGAACGAACGAAACGAACGAACGAACGAACGAACTAACTGAACGAACGAACGAACGAACGAAACGAACGAACGAACGAACGAACGAACGAACGAACGAACGAACGAACGAACTGAACGAACGAACGAACGAACAACGAACGAACGAACGAACTGAACGAACGAACGAACGAACGAACGAACGAACGACAACGAACGAACGAAACGGAACGAACGAACGAACGAACGAACGAACGAACGAGACGAAGAACGAACGAACGAACGAAACGAACGAACGAACGAACGAACGAAACGAACGAACAACTAACGAACGAACGAAGAACGAACTAACGAACGAACGAACGAACGAACGAAATAACGAACTAACGAACGAACGAACGAACGAACTAACGAACGAACGAACGAACGAACGAAGAACGAAACGAACGAACGAACTAACGAACGAACGAACTACGAACGAACGAACGAACTAACGAACGAAACGAAGAACGACAAAACGAAAAAGAACTAAAAACGAAACGAACAAAACGAACGAACTAACTAACTAACGAACTAATAAAACGAACGAAACGAACTAAACTAACGAACGAACGAACTAACAACGAATAACTAACTATACTAACTAACTAACGAACTAACTAACTAACGAACTAACTAACTAACTAACTAACTAACTAACTAACTAACTAACTAACTAACTAACTAACTAACTAACTAACTAACTAGCTAACTAACTAACTAACTAACTAACTAACTAACTAACTAACTAACTAACTAACTAACTAACTAACTAACTAACTAACAAACTAACTAACTAACTAAATGCGTTATAATATCGCATCCAAGGTGTTTGGGTAGCAGATAAAGCCTTCCAGTGTTTCACCATGTTCACCACATGCTCACCATTCTTCACTTTCCATATTATTTAATTAAAATTCATTCAAATTTCCGTTAAAAAGCCCGCAAAAAGCTCTTTTAATTTTAATTTAACGGCCAAGGCGAAAACCAAAAAGAAACACTCTATAACTTAAAGATAAATAAATTCGCTGTATCTTTCGTTTAATTTTGCACATGAGTTGTAGTCGCCGTTCACAGATGTTTTTATTTTAATGCTCGGAGATTGTGGATGCAATACAACGAGAAACTACCGGCATTGTTTATCTCATGTAATCATTCCAACACCTTCAATGTTTTGTTTCATTACCCAAACGTTCCATGAGATACTTTGCAAGAGAATGGGAGGGTGTGTATGTGTGTTGAAAAGAGAACAAGTGTAGCTGTGTGTTTCACTTTACAAGTACACGTTTACAAGTACTTTATGATTTGTGTGTACTTTTTTTTGGGAAATTCTAAGTAAAAATTTTGGATATGAAACAAAATAAATGTATGAGGGTATAGTGTGTGTGTGATTTATCTAGTGCCTGCCGGTTACTTTTGAAAACATTGAAACTGTATTATGGTGGTGGTGTAGTGGTGAATGTATTCATGTTCATTGTGAATTGTGTGCGGAAGGTTTGTTGGCATTGAAACACATTTTGCCCGAATATTCACTCCTCTTGCTGTTCTAACCGAAAAGGCGTTTCACTGTTTGACTCTTTGACTGTTGTTGTTGTGCAATATTGTATCTAGTAGATTGTTAGCTTGTTCCAAACTTGAAGTCATTTCAGTAGTAACAGATACATCACAGATGTTAGAGGCATATTTTCTATCGCGACGCTAGCAAAAAACATATGTACAGAAAAGTTAAACCGAAACAAAAAAAAATTTAACTAACGCTCGTTTAAAAATTAGTGTATTTTTCTAAAGAAATATTTTAAATTAAAAATAACAATAAAACATAATAAATAGTGCTCGTGTTTATCGTTTGGAAAAAAGTGAATAAATTTTGAAACAAAATCTATATAAAAAAAGAAAAAACGCCCAGTTCTGTTAAACTAACTAAAAGGTGCTTAAAATTTAATAAATTTAATGGGAAATTTTTAATTAAGTATAATTCTATAGAAATTAATTAATAACCTAACGTCATTTAAACCATAAGATACATATTACACTCATAGATACACGTTGTTCTTTGCAATTCTTCTTTTATTGTTTTTCTTGGTGTTTTTTCAATTTTTGCCAGTGACGTATGCAAAAAGTAATTTGTAAAATACATATGTACATACATTCAGATGTATGTTTGTACATACATACATATGTATTTATAAATTATCCATGGTTGGCGTGGTTTTGTAGTTTGTTTGATTAAAATTTTTTTTATAAATTTATTTGGTGTTTTAAGAGAATTTTATTGGATAAATTTGCTGGGTATCGTTGTCGTTTTTATAAAATTTTTGGGCAAAAATAAAGAATTTTGTACAACAACTATTGAATTCAACAGTAAGAACAAAAACAATATGACTTTTTTTTGTATTAAACAAGCTGGTTAAGTATTCACAGAAAAACATACAAATCTACATACATTAATATGTTTGTACATACATATGAATGTTTATATACATAAGTGAGTCCAAAGTTCAGTGCTGTCAAAGAATTCATTTATTATTTTGCAGATATTTTTTGTGTTTTATGAAAAAAACATAAAAATGTAATAAATTTTCTTTGTGTTATTTTTATACCCAACATCAAAAAAGATGGGGGTGTATTGATGTTGTCATGCCGTCTGTGACACCTCGAAATATTGATCATAGATCCACAAAAATATGTATGTATATTCTGGGTCCTAGTTAAATTCTAAGACGATTTAGCCATGTCCGTCCGTTCGTCCGTCTGTTGAAAGCACGATAGAGTCCGAGCGGAAAGAGCTAAAGAGTTAAAAAGTAAAGTTTGTTTGGTATTGCAAATGGGCAATGTCGGTCCACGTTTTCCCATAGCGCCCATACAAGTAGCTCCCCGAAAAACAGATTTAACAGTTATAACTCTTTTTAAAATGCAAGTATAGCGATGAAATTCGACATAAATAACTTTTATGTGAGCCAAATACTCTCTACCAAATCGGTCCATAAATTACCCTATCCCATATTCATAGTCCCTCCCAAAAAATAACTTTTACGCCCATTACTGGCTTAAAAATACGGGTCTAGCGCTGAAATTCGATATAAGAAAGTTTCTCGATAATCTATTTACCGAATTTTATGAGAATCGGTCCATAATTTACCCTAGCCCCATATAAGGTCCGCTTCAGAACTACTGTTTCAATAATAATAAGAGTATAGGGATGAAATTCAACATAAGCAAGTTTCTTATGAGTTAAAATCTCTCTATCTAATTTTCTGAGGATAGGTCCCCATTTGACTCTACTCCTCATATAAGGCCCCTTTCAGAAAATTACTTTAACTGGCCTAAATATAAGAGTATAGCGCTGAAATTAGACATAAGTAAGTTTCTTACGAGCACAAATCTTTCTACCAAATTTTATGAGAATCGGACCATAATTGACTCTACCCCTATATACGGCCTCCTGACTTTAACGCACATTTACTGGCTTAAAAATGCGAGTATAGCTATGAAATTCGATATACAGAAGTAAGTTTCTTACAAGCCAAATTCTCTCTACCGAAATTTATAATTCACCCCGATTGACCGCCCATATATGTTCATGGTTAAAAAGTTGGACGAAAATATTTTGTTTTTAAATGGTAATATTTTGTTAATCCGAAAGGGATGTGTCCCTAATCAACCTAATGTTAATAGGGGAACATTCCATTTACGGCATACGGTGATGGATATAAAACATTCGGCATAGTCTAATAAACACTCTTGCTTGTTTCTCTTAGAATATTTTCTAAACAGAGTGATTGGCAAATTTATTTATAAAAATTTTATAATTAGTATAAATAAATATAGCCACTGAAAAATCATATTAAAACAAGTTAGAGTGCTATATTCGGCTATGCCGAATCTTAAATACCCTCCACCAGCAAGCTACTTTTTATTGTAATCCATCTAACTATCTAATTTTTTGATAAGTCGCCAAAATTTTTGTCGAACTAATGTTGATTAGGTCCAGAAAAATGTAGAATGATTTATCTATACACAGAACATACTTATGTCGAATTTTATCCGGATATAATAATTTAATAACGAATTAAGTGGTATTAAGTGATTTTCAACAGTTAACTTTATATGGGAGCTAAGGCAACTTCTGGACCGGTCCGGAAAAAATTCCGCATGATTTATATACATATATACAAAATAAACATTTATGTCAAATTTTATACCTACATGTGCATAAAATGTGCGTTTAAGTAATTTTCAGAAATGGCCCTTATATGTGAGTTGTGACCAAATATGGACCGATCCAGAAAAAATTGTATACCTATGTATAAAATGTGCGTTCAAGTAATTTTCAGAAATGGTCCTTATATGGGAGTTGTGACCAATTATGCGCCGATCAGGAAACAATTTCGTATAATGCAGAAAAACATCAAGTATAATTTTACTCCAATAGGTGCGTTCAGGTGATTTTAGGAAGTGGACTTTATATAGGAGCTATGACCAATTAAGGGCCTATCCGGAAAAAAGAGCCTATCCGGAAAAATAGAGTGATTTATCTAAAGACAAAACATATACTTAAGTGTCGAATTTTCTCAAGATAACTTTATTTGATGAAATATGTGCGTTTAAGTGATTCTTAGAAGTGGACCTTATATGGGAGCTATGACCAATAATGGACCGATCCGAGAAAAAAGTGGTAAAATGATTTGTATGTACACAAAACTTATTCAAGTCAAATTTTATTCCTATAGCCTAAGAATTCAATGAAATATATGCGTGTAAGTGATTTTCGGAAGTGGACCTTATATGGGAACTATGACCAATTATGGGCCTATTCGGGAAAAATTTCGCAGAGTGATTTATATTTGGGCAAAACATGTTTGTGTCGAATTTTATCAAGTTGGCCTTATTTGATAATGAAATATGTGCTTTTAAGTGATTTTCGTAAGTGGGCCTTATATGGGAGTTATGACCAATAATGGACCGATCCGTAAAAAATTTTGTAAAATGATTTGTACGTACACAAAACATATTCAAGTCGAATTTTATCCCGATAGCTTTAGAATTCAATGAAATATATGCGTTTAAGTGATTTTCGGAAGTGGACCTTATATGGGAGCTATGACCAATTATGGGCCTATCCAGAAAAAATTTCGTAGAGTGATTCATGTTTAGGCAAAACATATTTGTTTCGAATTTTATCAAGATAGCTTTACTTGACATTGAAATATGAGCTTTTAAGTGATTTTCGGAAGTGGGCCTTATATGGGATCTATGACCAATAATGGACCGATTCGTAAAAAATTTTGTAGAAAGATTTTTATGTATAGAAAACAGATTTATGTCGAATTTTATCCCGATAGCTTTATAATTCAATGAAATATATGCGTTTAAGTGATTTTCGGAAGTCGACCTTATATGGGAGCTATGACCAATTATGGGCCTATCCGGAAAACATTTCGTAGAGTGATTTATATTTAGACTAAACATATTTGTGTCGAATATTATCAAAATAGCTTTATTTGACAATGAAATATGAGCTTTTAAATGATTTTCGGAAGTGGGCCTTATATGGGAGCTATGACCAATAATGAACCGATCCGCAAAAAATTTGGTAGAATGATTTGTATGTACACAAAACATATCCAGCCCGAATTTTATCACAATAGCTTTATTCATCAATGAAATATGTGCGTTTAGGTGATTTTCGGAAGTGGACCTTATATGGGAGCTATGACCAATTGTGAACCGACTGAGATCTACGTTGGTAGTATAATTTCTGTTTATATTATATTTGTATGTACAAAATTTGGTGATGATACCGATATATTTGATTGAGTTATTAACGATAAACTAATTTCCGGGAATATGTACCTTTGTATGGGGGCTATGGGAAATATTCGATCGATTGTAAAGATTTTTAACATAATTGATCACTGCCCTAAAAAAATAAAGTGTGACAAAATTCATCGCAATATCTTTGGTAGTTTCTGAGAAAACTTCAAAAGAATTAGGAAAAAAACGTAATTTTTTTCGAGGTAGTCTGAAATTTTTACTCATAACTTTTTACGTTGTGAACCGATTTTGCTGATTTTCAATACCAAACTGCTTAGGATAATAATAAATATTTTGGGTGAATTTGGTTGATTTCCTTTGCTTAGTTTTAACGTGAGCGTGTTTTACACAGACAGACAGACAGACGGACAGACGGACATAGCTAAATCGACTCACAATTTCATAAGGACCCAGAATATATATACTTTTTTGGGTCTTAGATGAATATTTCTTGGTGTTACACACGGAACGACAAACTTATATATACCCTCTATCACCACTGATGGTGGTGGAGGGTATAACAAGTAAGAAAATAAAGTCAGGAAAGGTCGACTATATGATACCCTGCACCAGTTATGAGTAAATATATATAATTTTGAATTTTGCCTACTTTTTCATATATTATTGATGAAAAACTTATATTCTGAATTTTGTTCATAAAGTTTTTGAGAATTTCATTGTCATTCTAGTGTTTAAAAAGGAATTAATGAGATTTTTTACGCATTTTCTTAGGAGAATTTTATATGGGGGATAGGGACAAATGAGTATTATTTAGATTTTTATAAAAATAAAACATTTAACTTAATTATGAGATCCCGGGACTATAAAGTGGTGATGTCATTTCACTCCTTGGCTAGTCCTTGTGATGATTTGATATGAGGTCTAACCAGAGAACCAGATAATCTGGTATTACGGGTGGCCAGTTGCCCGCAGAAATTGTCCTGACAGGTCAGTTGGTTGAGGTTGCTTTCGGATCCACGTAGTGGTTGTGGTTTAAACCCAAATTTGCGGGAAGAGTATGTTACGGGTAAAAGACTGATACACAGTGAAATCTAAATTTCGGGATAAGTTCGGTGCTGTTGCCGAATGGCAACATAATTGAATCGAAATCCATTAAAAATTAAACCCGACCTTGGCCAGATTGAAGCAATGTCTTAAACAAGTATTTGCAATTTCTTAGCCCATACTATTTGACATAGTACGTCTAATTAAATAGTACCATTTAGCGTGGGTCGAACCAGAATACACTCGCCACTAGAAAGTTACAACAGGGCTTAAATAGACAAAACCCTGAATTACGCTATCAAAAGAAAAATCCCTGATATGTGACTTTCAGGAAGAAACATCTGAACACATACTGTGTAATTGTTCATTACTAGAGTCTCAAAGCTCAGGAATTTTGAGTGCTGCTTCACTAGCCCTGAAGGATACGTTCAACCTCTCGCCAATCAAGAACGTTATATTGATGCGAGAATTGTAAATGTTATATGAATCAAAGGGCTAAATAAAAGATCCAAAACAGGGTAGTAGCGCTTAGTGCTCTTTATAATATAATCTATATTTAGGGCTAAAAGTGTCAGTGTTGTTTTGTGAAGACAGCGATTGGGCATTTGAGTCCAGTTTCTTTTGATGCTCTTCTGGTTTTTAAATTTAGAATATTGATGGATGCATACCTGTCAACGCAGATCTCAAAGAACGATGGAAAACCAAAAAAACTTAATAGCTAAAACAGAAAGATTACATTCCCGTTCAACTCTGACATTTTAAAAAGAATCATGTGTTTATTTTATGTGTTTGCCGTGTTTTTAGTTTATTTATTTTTTTCTGCATGATTTTGTGTATCTATCTGGCTAAAACGAATAATAACAATAGCAACAACAAACCTATTGTTGTATTTTTTGGAGAAATGCACAGGCACACAAAAATCACACATAATATATTTAAATAAATAAGTACAAAATAAAAATATCTTGTATATAGTAAACACCGATAACAAAACTTGTTGCAATTTTGTTTACCTTCACTTTATTCAAAGTGTGTCTGTCGGTGGTTCGTTGATTTGTTTAGTTGGGTGTGTGCGTGTTTAGTTGTGGCATATAACGGTATGTAAGGGTAGTTGCCTCATAAGGTTTGTATGGCATCATCAAGTTAAAAAACTCAAATTGTTGGTAAACATCAAATCTCTACTTAAATTTCAAACTGAAACTATATACTTAGTAGTAATGTAATGGCGATGATGTAATGAAAACACACTAAAAATAACTGTTAACATTAGTGAGTGAAAGGAAAATTATTCGCCTGACGGACTGGACATACATACACAAACACACTGACTTAGTAACAGTTTATTGAAGAATACATTAAATACTGTAATTTTGACATACTTTCGTAGTAAATTATTTCTTTGCTTTCTCTATCTCACCCCTGATATTACATTTTCCAAGGTCAAGTAATATAATGAATAAGCTTGGTGGATCCCATCCGACCATCTGTTTGTTTAAAGCACGATAGCTGAGGAAGGATTCTCACAGAACGAAATTTTACTAACTTGTGCAAGAAATATTTGTAGCGAAAATGGGTAAAAAATTGGTCGCCAACCTTCCAAAAAATTAAAAAGATTTAGTAGCCTTGTTCACTTCTAGTTCAACATTAGTTCTAGTTCAGCTCAACTTAAGTCAACATTTGTTCTACTTCAGTTCTAGTTCAATTCTAGTTCAGTTCTAGTTTAGTTCTAGTTCAGTTCTGGTTCAGTTCTAGTTCAGTCCTAGTTCAGTTCTAGTTTAGTTCTAGTTCAGTTCTAGTTCAGTTCTACTTCAGTTCTAGTTCAGTTCTAGTCAGTTCTAGTTCAGTTCTAGTTCAGTTCTAGTTCAGTTCTAGGTCAGTTCTAGTTCAGTTCTAGTTCAGTTCTAGTTCAGTTCTAGTTCAGTTCTAGTTCAGTTCTTAGTTCAGTTTCTAGTTCAGTTCTAGTTTCATTTCTATGTTCAGTTCTCGTTCAGTTCTAGTTCAGTTCTCGTTCAGTTCTAGTTCAGTTCTAGTTCAGTTCTAGTTCAGGTTCTAGTTCAGTTCTAGTTCAGTTCTAGTTCAGTTCTAGTTTCAGTTCTAGTTCAGTTCTAGTTTCAGTTCTAGTTCAGTTCTAGTCATTTATATTCAGTTCTAGTTCAGTTCTAGTTCAGTTCTAGTTCAGTTCTAGTTCAGTTCTAGTTCCGTTCTTCTAGTTCCGTTCTAGTTCAGTTCTAGTTCAGTTCTAGTCAGTTCTAGTCAGAATTCTCGTTTCCCGTTCTAGTTCAGTTCTAGTTCAGTTCATGTCTATTCAGTTCTATTTCAGTTCTAGTTCTGTTCTAGTTCAGAGTTCTAGTTCAGTTCTAGTTCAATTTCAGTTCAAGTTCTAGTGCAGTTCTAGTTCAGTTATCAAGTTACTATCAGGTTCTAGTTCAGTTCTACTTCAGTTCTAGTTCAGTTTTAGTTCAGTTCTAGTTCAGTTCTAGTTCAGTTCTAGTTCAGTTCTAGTTCAGTTCTAGTTCAGTTCTAGTTCAATTCTAGTTCAATTCTAGTTCAGTTCTAGTTCAGTTCTAGTTCAGTTCTAGTTCAGTTCTAGTTCAGTTCTAGTTCAGTTCTAGTTCAGTTCTAGTTCAGTTCTAGTTCAGTTCTAGTTCAGTTCTAGTTCAGTTCTAGTTCAGTTCTAGTTCAGTTCTAGTTCAGTTCTAGTTCAGTTCTAGTTCAGTTCTAGTTCAGTTCTAGTTCAGTTCTAGTTCAGTTCTAGTTCAGTTCTAGTTCAGTTCTAGTTCAGTTCTAGTTCAGTTCTAGTTCAGTTCTAGTTCAGTTCAGTTCTAGTTCAGTTCTAGTTCAGTTCTAGTTCTGTTCTAGTTCAGTTCTAGTTCAGTTCTAGTTCAATTCTAGTTCAGTTCTAGTGCAGTTCTAGTTCAGTTCAAGTTCAGTTCTGGTTCGGTTCTAGTTCAGTTCTACTTCAGTTCTAGTTCAGTTTTAGTTCAGTTCTAGTTCAGTTCTAGTTCAGTTCTAGTTCAGTTCTAGTTCAGTTCTAGTTCAATTCTAGTTCAATTCTAGTTCAGTTCTAGTTCAGTTCTAGTTCAGTTCTAGTTCAGTTCTAGTTCAGTTCTAGTTCAGTTCTAGTTCAGTTCTAGTTCAGTTCTAGTTCAGTTCTAGTTCAGTTCTAGTTCAGTTCTAGTTCAGTTCTAGTTCAGTTCTAGTTCAGTTCTAGTTCAGTTCTAGTTCAGTTCTAGTTCAGTTCTAGTTCAGTTCTAGTTCAGTTCTAGTTCAGTTCTAGTTCAGTTCTAGTTCTAGTTCAGTTCTAGTTCAGTTCTAATTCAGTTCTAGTTCAGTTCTAGTTCAGTTCTAGTTCAGTTCTAGTTCAGTTCTAGTTCAGTTCTAGTTCAGTTCTAGTTCAGTTCTAGTTCAGTTCTAGTTCTAGTTCAGTTCTAGTTCAGTTCTAGTTCAGTTAGTTCAGTTCTAGTTCAGTTCTAGTTCAGTTTCTAGTTCAGTTCTAGTCAGTTCTAGTTCAGTTCTAGTTCAGTTCTAGTTCAGTTCTAGTTTTAGTTCAATTTTAGTTCAGTTCAGTTTTAGTTCAATTTTAGTTCAGTTCTACTTTAATTTCAGTTCAGTTCTAGTTCAGTTCTTGTTCAGTTCTATTTCTGTTCTTGTTTAATTCTCCAGTTATACTTCTTTTCTAGTTCAGTTTAACCTTTAGGTTTTCTTTTAGTAACTTTGCCAAAATAATAATAATTTCTTACTTTTTCCTTAAAGTTCCAAATTAGCCCTTTTTATCTACCATCTATTTCAAAGTTCACAGTTGAAATATTGTTATTTTCTTAATGTTCTAATTATTTAAAACACGCAACCTTTCCTCGCAGTTTTTTTTTGTAATATAACATCAAATACATCTAAGTAGTCATTGTAAAATCTAAACCCAGTTAGTAGATAGACCTTATAGGCGTTTTATAATGATGACTACAAACATTTTGAAATAAGGTGGGACCAATAGCTTGAAATAGTAATGTAAACAACCACCTTGTATAATAGATTTATAGTAAAACAAAAACTAATTTTAAACATTCATTTTAAATGGTGAAAACACGAACGGCCCCCATATGAATGACTGGAAAGCAGACAGTAGACAATTTAATTATTGTGCCATTTTGTAACTTAAAATAAAATTCAATTTCCTTTAATGTGTTTATTTAGGTTAATAGTGAAGGGAATGTTTGCTGTAGATATGGAAGAAATATGAATTGGTGAATTGAAAAATGTCGATCGTCTACAAATTTCTAGTTTACTTTTGTTCAGTTCTACTTAGTTTTAGTTTTGACATGAAACCATTCTCCTATATATACAAAATCTCAACATATGGGAATGGCAATTCTAAGGGTATCACAATGGGCCACAAAGCTTCCGAGTGAACTCGCTAACTACAAAGCAACCCACGTAACCTAACTTAAACCAAACCTAGAATTGTTCTTGTTCACTTTTAGAACAGTTCTAGTTGAGTTCACTTCTAGTTCAATTCTAATTCAGTTCTAGTTAAAATATAGTTCTAGTTCAGTTCTAGTTATAGTTCAGTTCTCGTTCAGCTCCAGTTCAGTTTTACTTCAGTTCTAGTTCAGTTCTAGTTCTAGTTCAGTTCTAGTTCAGTTCTAGTTCTAGTTCAGTTCTAGTTCAGTTCTAGTTCAGTTCTAGTTCAGTTCTAGTTAAGTTCTAGTTCAGTTCTAGTTCAGTTCTAGTTCAGTTCTAATTCGGTTCTAGTTCAGTTCTTGTTCAGTTCTATTTCAGTTCTTGTTCAGTTCTAGTTCAGTTCTAGTTCAGTTCTAGTTCAGTTCTAGTTCAGTTCTAGTTCAGTTCTAGTTCAGTTCTAGTTCAGTTCTAGTTCAGTTCTAGTTCAGTTCTAGTTCAGTTCTAGTTCAGTTCTAGTTCAGTTCTAGTTCAGTTCTAGTTCAGTTCTAGTTCAGTTCTAGTTCAGTTCTAGTTCAGTTCTAGTTCAGTTCTAGTTCAGTTCTAGTTCAGTTCTAGTTCAGTTCTAGTTCAGTTCTAGTTCAGTTCTAGTTCAGTTCTAGTTCAGTTCTTGTTCAGTTCTTGTTCAGTTCTAGTTCAGTTCTAAGTTCAGTTCTAGTTCAGTTCTAGTTCAGTTCTTGTTCAGTAATAGTTCAGTTCTAGTTCAGTTCTAGTTCAGTTCTAGTTCAGTTCTAGTTCAGTTCTAGTTCAGTTCTAGTTCAGTTCTAGTTCAGTTCTAGTTCATTTCTAGTTCAGTTCTAGTTCAGTTCTAGTTCAGTTTCTAGTTCAGTTCTAGTTCAGTTCTAGTTCAGTTCTAGTTCAGTTCTAGTTCAGTTCTAGTTCAGTTCTAGTTCAGTTCTAGTTCAGTTCTAGTTCAGTTCTAGTTCAGTTCTAGTTCAGTTCTAGTTCAGTTCTAGTTCAGTTCTAGTTCAGTTCTAGTTCAGTTCTAGTTCAGTTCTAGTTCAGTTCAGTTCTAGTTCAGTTCTAGTTCAGTTTCTAGTTAGTTCTAGTTCAGTTCTAGTTCAGTTCTAGTTCAGTTCTAGTTCAGTTCTAGTTCAGTTCTAGTTCAGTTCTAGTTCAGTTCTAGTTCAGTTCTAGTTCAGTTCTAGTTCAGTTCTAGTCAGTTCTAGTTCAGTTCTAGTTCAGTTCTAGTTCAGTTCTAGTTCAGTTCTAGTTCAGTTTCTAGTTCAGTTCTAGTTCAGTTCTAGTTCAGTTCTAGTTTCAGTCTAGTCTAGTTCAGTTTCTAGTTCAGTTCTAGTTCAGTTCTAGTTCAGTTCTAGTTCAGTTCTAGTTCAGTTCTAGTTCAGTTCTAGTTCAGTTCTAGTTCAGTTCTAGTTCAGTTCTAGTTCAGTTCTAGTTCAGTTCTAGTTCATTTCTAGTTCAGTCTAGTTTCTAGTTCAGTTCTAGTTCAGTTCTAGTTCAGTTCTAGTTTCAGTTCTAGTTCAGTTCTAGTTCAGTTCTAGTTCAGTTCTAGTAGTCAGTTCTAGTTCAGTTCTAGTTCAGTTCTAGTTCAGATTCTAGTTCAGTTCTAGTTCAGTTCTAGTTCAGTTCTAGTTCAGTTCTAGTTCAGTTCAGTTCTAGTTCAGTTCTAGTTCAGTTCTAGTTCAGTTCTAGTTCAGTTCTAGTTCAGTTCTAGTTCAGTTCTAGTTCAGTTCTAGTTCAGTTCTAGTTCAGTTCTAGTTCAGTTCTAGTTCAGTTCTAGTTCAGTTCTAGTTCAGTTCTAGTTCAGTTCTAGTTCTAGTTCAGTTCTAGTTCTAGTTCAGTTCTAGTTCAGTTCTAGTTCAGTTCTAGTTCAGTTCTAGTTCAGTTCTAGTTCTAGTTCAGTTCTAGTTCAGTTCTAGTTCAGTTCTAGTTCAGTTCTAGTTCAGTTCTACATCCGTTTTAGTTCAGCTCATGTTCAGTTCTAGTTGTAATTCAGTTCTAGTTAACTTCTTGTTAAGTTCTAAAGCAGTTCTAGTTCATATTCGAATATATGTATCTAGTTCATATACGAATAATTTTCGAAAGAATTTTATCGAAAAAACGAAAGTGCTGAAATTTTTAGCATTTTAATTGATGATGTGTATCATAAAATTAATAATAATAATAAATAAATATTTTTGTTGACATTAAATATTCGGCAGAATACAATTTAATTTTCATATTTAGACATTGGATTCCAATTGAGCACAAATTGATGGTAAATTAAAGCTGAATAAATAAATGTATGTATGTATATAGTAAAGGAAAAAGGAATTTGGGAATATTAATAAAGAATTTGAAAATAGTATATAGAATTGAGGAATGATCGATTGATATTCAATTATCAGAAACCTTATTATAAAATGCAATCCAGTTCTATTGAGATATATAAATGTTACAATTTATAAAAAATAAAGTTTTATATTTTTTGTAAGACATTTTATATTTTTACAGTTTTTAATACTATAAACTTTTTAATAATATGAACTTTTATAGTATATATTTTTTTATTTTTTAACTTGTATTTCATTTCGAAATCATTAAGCAACTATAGTTTTTATGACACATCACTTAAACAAAACAACTGTGAATCCCTTAAGTATTTTGTTTGTTTAATAATTGCTAGATAAACGTAATTATAATTATAAAAAAACATATTTTTATATTTCCATATTTTATTACATTTTATAATTATCACAACGTTTCATTTCAAAATGAAACATTACTTAATTTCTTCACCAGTCACATATAACGGGCAAACACCTCATTAACCTGAAAATAATTTGTTAGTAGAATATGTATGTTTTTCACATTGATTAAATGACTAAATGAAAATGAACTAAAGTCTCGTCTATAGTATGGACTAGAGTCTCTTCTACGATTCGAATTATAGTATCGTTTATAATCTGAACTATATTCTCTTCCATAGTCAGAAGTTTGGATTATATAATCTTATCTATAGTCTGAACTTTAGTCTCGCCTAAAGTATGGTTTAAGATGTAGTACAGTTTAAGATTTAGAATAAAGTCTTATTTTAAGTCCTCATTATAGTCTCATCAATAGACTGGACTATAATCTTTTCTATAGTATGAACTATAGACTCGTTTATAGTTTGGACCACAATTTCGTCTAAAGTCTGGACTATAGTACACTCTATAGGCTGGACTATAGTCCTGACTACAGTCTGTACTATGGTTTCGTCTGTATTCTGGACTGTAGTCTAGTCTGTAGTCGGGAGTAAAGTCTCGTTTGAAGTATAGTCTCGTCTGCAGTCTAAACTAAACTTTCTTCTATAGTCTGGACTATAGTATCGTCTATAGTCTGGACTATAGTATCGTCTATAGTCTGAACTATAGTATCGTCTATAATCAGGACTATAGTATCGTCTATAGTCTGGACTATAGTATCGTCTATAGTCTGGACTATAGTATCGTCTATAGTCTGGACTATAGTATCGTCTATAGTCTGGACTATAGTATCGTCTATAGTCTGGACTATAGTATCGTCTATAGTCTGGACTATATTCTCGTCTATAGTCTGGACTATAGTCTCGTCTATAGTCTGGACTATAGTCTCGTCTATAGTCTGGACTATAGTCTCGTCTATAGTCTGGACTATAGTCTTGTCTATAGTCTGGGATATAGTCTCGTATGTAATTTAGACTATAGTCTCATCTATAGTCTGGACTATAGTCTCGTCTATAGTGTGGACTATAGTCTCGTCTATAGTCTGGACTATAGTCTCTTCTGTAGTCTGGTTTATAGTCTCTTCTGTAGTCTGGTTTATAGTCTCTAAAGTCTTGTCTATAGTTTGGTCAATAGTTTCGTTTATAGACTATATTCCGGTCTGGTCTATGGTATGGTCTATAGTCTGGACTATAGTCTGAACTATAGTCTGGACTATAGTCTTGTTTGCAGTTTCGACTATAGTCTTGTTTACAGTTTCGACTATAGTATTGTCTATAGTTTCGTCTATAGTCTGGAATATAGTATCGTCTACAGTCTGGAATATAGTCTCGTCTTAATCTGGACTATAGTCTCGTCTATAGTCTGGACTGTAGTATAGATTGACGGATGTAGTCTGGACTGTAGTCTTGTTTATAATTTCGACTATAGTATTGTATATAGTCTGGAATATAGTCTATTCTACAGTCTGGAATATAGTTTCGTTTATAGTCTGGACTATAGTCTCGTCTATAGTCTGAACTATAGTCTGGACTATAGTCTGAACTATAGTCTCATCTATAGTCTGAACTATAGTCTCATCTATAGTCTGGAATATAGTCTGTACTGTATTCTGGACTATAGTCTAGACTATAGTCTGTACTATAGTCTGAACTATAGTCTGGACTATAGTCTGGACTATTGTCTCGTCTATAGTTTCGTTTATAGTTTGAAGTATTGTCTCGTCTATAGTGTGGACTATGATATCATTTATAATCCGTTTTTGTCTATCATGTGGGCTATATAGTCTGAGCTATAATTAGTTATTGCACAAAAATTTGTTTCAGTATATAAAAAGGGGTTACTATTTGCCTTGATTAATGAACAATCAGTTGTGACAGTCACATTCCATTCTTTATTCTCTTAATTTTTGAAAAATTTTAATAATTATATTCACTAATCACATAACAATCGTAAATAGTACAACATATTCTTTCAATTGTTATGTAAGTTTGCGCGCTCATATGGAGGAAGTTAATTTATGCGTCACTATAGTCCAACCGAATGACTGAACGCGATTTGAAGAACTTGTATATAAAATTGTCGTATTCTTCTTTATTATTCGTTGCGAGTTTAAATAATGGCCTCAATATAAAATTTTCTTGGGTATAATTGTATTTTCAACCACATTTGTGGCTGGAAGTACAAAATTGGATATACACTTGGAGAAATTTTTGAAAACATTTTAACGATTTCTAGAAGTGAGAATTTTTCTGAGGTAAATGTTATTTAAACTGCATAATTTTTGCCGAAAATTTTATCTAAACCGGTTTCTGTTGAATATTAAAAAACATCATTAATTTAGTTTTTGAAGATTTTGCTTGCAATAAATTCTCCAAGTGTATGATGAATAAATATGTTTATGATTGGTTGGTAGGTGACTTCTGTCGCATTTGTATATGTATAATTTTTGTTTTTTATTAATATTCCTCATCCAACAACGGATGAAGTCATTAAAAAAGAATAAAGAAATAGAAAGATAAAAAATAATTTTTTTCTATACTTTTCTATTCTACAACTAGAATATTTAGATAGAAATCAACACAATATTTTGTTTATTTTTTTGTTATTATTGCATGATCAATTCATATTTTCTAATTTACATACAAACACATAGTTTCTACTTAAAAATAAAAATATTCACACAGATACTACTTACGCACACACACTCTCTCATAAACAGTTAATAATTTTATGCACGTCAAATTCACTCAAGTGTTTCTTTCGTTCGTCTAGTATACAATTTTTGTTTAAATTTTTCGCTTTCCATTCTCTGTCTGCTGATTGTGTTGTTGTGCCTGTTGAGTTGGTGTTTCGTTCTGTGTCTGTGGCATGGGTAAATAAATTATAGAAAGCCGGTTTTTTTTTGCTCAACCTTGACCGTCATCTGCATGCAACATCTGTTTTAGTTGTGTGCTTAGGGTTTCCATAATGATCTGTGTTAGTTTTCTGGGAATCATTTTTTGGGGAATTTTTGAAATTTTTTAAAATCCTGTTTAATGTCTCTGATTTAGAACAACGATAACTGATCTCATGAAAAAACGATCTAGAAGAATTGATATACATAAAATCCCGGAAATTCGATCACTTTTTTAAAGCATTTTCAAGGTCTCACTTGGAAATGTAATGCTGAAGGTCGAATGAGTCAGTCTATGAAAAGAGGATGGAATGTAAAAACGGTTTCCTATTACAGAGCCAGTAATGAGTTCAACTCTTTAGCTCAAATATTTACTGTATTTTTACTAAATCTGAGTTTAGACTTAGATAGGCTAAACACACTGAGACATGATCGCTTTGTTCATTGAATCAACCTACAAATGATAAGCAGAACATTTCTGGAAGTATGTGTAGAAATTTATACTACAAACATCAAGCAAAATGCTGACATGAGAAGACTGGACTCCAAAACTTTCTGTGATGAGCTTGGCCTTTCCCTTAATCTGATTATTATAACTTTTTACAGATCAATCACTTAAATTTACATGGACGCTGTTTAATTTATTTAAGCCCTCCATGTAATAATGCTAAAAACCTGCTCTTTGGCATGTATTTCCTGTCCCAATACAGATGATTATCTGTTGAGTTGTTGTGCTTTTCAGGAATGCGAAATTAACTGGTCAACCTTTCATGAAACTATTTCACAAATGGCCATTAATTTCCCCCTGGCCGATGTATCAAACATGTCCAAAGATTTGGCGTTAGAAGACAAGGCCCTAAAGTGGTCCACTATAACCACTTGCATAATATCCAAAATATTCTCTGACTGTATTTTATAGAAATTGGCCCTCGATAGGAACTCTTTTAGCCTTCTTAAATGACTGCTTTTTATTCACAAAAAGTGGAATCTACCATATCGTCTTTGTCTCAAATTGTCTCAAAGATGTATTATTGACGAATATAATCATGTTAGAAATACCGGTAGGTTCCCTTTTTTCAGATTTTTCATATTAGAGAGGAATCATTTGAGTGTGAGGTTTCTAAAAATAATGGATAATGCTTTAACTTAACGGGCGTTACCGAGGAAAAACAAAAATCGTGTCAGATTACTTGTGATTTTGGACAGAGGAGTTTTTCGTGAACACCTGCCATGACGGCCTAATTTTATGGTGGTACTTTTACAACCATTGGCTGATCCACCGCCTCTGCGTTTCTTACCCATATGACGCAATTTTTCTACATGGTCCCGCCGGTTCATGTACAAGTACTTTGCTCCAGTACTCGAGCCCCTTGATCATTGCTACCCCGTTGCGTAACTTCCGAGATGCAAAAACATCACTTCCGTTTACCACCACAAAAATGGGATGGCCTTAGTTGATTCGGCAAGAGCACTTAGACCGAAATACGAATCCATCAAATAATTCAAAGACAAGTTCTTACTCACAGAAAACCTATGGTGGTAATTCCGGTATAAACAGAGAAACCAACATGCCCTTCTCTGATATTTATATACTTGGCTTTAAGGTCACGCTGTGAACACAATTTACATTTCCATCCCTCTCTGATATTCGTAGGCTTTTAGGATGATACCTCGAAACATATACATACTTTATGATTGTCCCTACTCCTTGTTCTAGTTTTATAGCAAGACTAAGTGTAAGAGTAAGTGTAGTCTGTGTAAATAGAAAATCCAAACTTCTTGAATTATACTTAAGTACATTTTGTTGGACTTATCATATTGTATTTCCTGGAAATTACATGATAATAGTACGATTATATTTTGCATTTATTTCATCTGATTTATATCTGACATTTATTATTATTTTTTCTATATCCATGGCAATTTTTTACAATGACAATGTAATATCTTACAAAAAAATAAAAGCTAAAACGCTTACTTTAACGTCACACCTAAATTGTTTCCTAAAATAAACTATAATGCGTTCACATCAATGAAATATTTGACACAAAAGCGTGACATGTAACTAAATACATTTAAGATTCGGAATAATTAATGTTGTAGGATATTACAATATGATGTAATAAAATTAAATACAGATTTGCCGAAATATAACTTATTTTTGTTTTATGAAATATTTGTTTAAGTGTGAACATAGTAACTTTAATAAGGCTGGACTGTAGTACAAACTTGAGCAAATTATTTGGTTTTGGCCAAAAACGACTTTACAACAAATAAAGGTAGAGACATAAGGCAAGAATGAGGTGTACTGCATTTTAAATATATACCTTAATATAATAACCTTGCCATAGCTTAATGAACCAGCCATAATTTCCCTTAAATGATAAATTCGTTTAATACACTAAACAATTTTCTTTCAAAGTGAGAAATGTTAATGTTTTCCAGTTCATATTTCAAAAAAATGTTAAACAACATCTGATAAGTTTTGACAAGTAATAGTTTTAAAATAATAATAAAAATTAATAAAGTATAACTGCATATTGGAATATTAAAATAAAGGGGCGTTTTGTAGGGAAATAAACATTTAGCACAATTTGACATGCGATCGATTGTCAACCCATTAAATTGTTTTACATGTGTTTAAATTATACATAATATCTCTTATTATCTGTCATTACTATTTTCCCGATTACTAATATTTTTTGAAAATCAACTAGTTTTTAAGCTTAAGAAGTCTATTCACGCTAACATTCGCGATTCAATTTACATAACGAACCGAGTCACATCATTAGTTCATTATTCAGATTTTTTTATTATTTGTTATCACTTGTTCCACAAAAATCGCCAAAACAAGAACTAGTTTTAGGTTCTCTAAAGCTTCCCTAGTACTTGATACGAGGATGACAGATTCAAACAAAAATCATTGCTTAAAGAACTAGTTCATAAATAAAATCAAATTTAAAACACTTCCACAGAACCACTTCCGAAGGTGAACCACTTCCGAAGCAAATGTCAGTGGTCTCAACTTCAAACGTTTTAAGACTATGATGATTCACAGAACTGTCTTGAACTCTTAACACAAATTAAGAGTGTGTCGTGAAAACGTTATAATTCACAATAATAATTATTCAGAGAGCGAATTAACAAATCTCACTTTGCCATTAGAACATAGCATTAAATATTATATACGAATGACTCAAGTAGTTTTGAGTTTGTCTGCAGCCATAATTAAGATGTTTGTGTTAAATAAACATTTATTATGTTAATCTACATGCTGTAGATAATTATTTTTTTTTATTGTTATTATTATTTTTACATAGTTTTTATCACTATATAACTAAGTCAATATAAACACGTGGTTAAATATCGTTTACTTTTTGTATTAAGTTTATTTTAGATATTTTTAACATTACGTTTATATTGTCAGAGTTTTTAAAGAATTCACTGTTTGAAAATAGTGTTAATTATTACTTAACGATAGGCAATTGGAAAGGATCAGATAGTAACTCACATAAATCAAATGTTTCGTTTGAACACCTTTTCTCAGATTAGTGACTCAAAGTTTCCGAGTTTTAAAGTACTAAACTAATTTTCTGCTACAGTATTAACTAGAATATATACTACACAAGACTGCTGAATAGTCTATAGGCTAAATTAGACTATAGATAAGGTCATAAACTAGACTATATACTAGGCTATAGACTAGACTATAGACTAGACTATATACTAGACTATAGACTAGACTAGACTATATACTAGACTATATACTAGACTATAGACTAGACTATAGACTAGACTATATACTAGACTATAGACTAGACTATATACTAGACTATATACTAGACTATAGACTAGACTATAGACTAGACTATAGACTAGACTATAGACTAGACTATATACTAGACTATAGACTAGACTATAGACTAGACTATACACTAGACTAGACTAGACTATAGACTAGACTATAGACTAGACTATAGACTAGACTATAGACTAGACTATAGACTAGACTATAGACTAGACTATAGACTAGACTAGACTATAGACTAGACTATGCTACACAGACTGCTGAATAGTCTATAGGCTAAATTAGACTATAGATAAGGTCATAAACTAGACTATATACTAGGCTATAGACTAGACTATAGACTAGACTATATACTAGACTATAGACTAGACTAGACTATATACTAGACTATATACTAGACTATAGACTAGACTATAGACTAGACTATAGACTAGACTATAGACTAGACTATAGACTAGACTATAGACTAGACTATAGACTAGACTATAGACTAGACTATAGACTAGACTATAGACTAGACTATAGACTAGACTATAGACTAGACTATAGACTAGACTATAGACTAGACTATAGACTAGACTATAGACTAGACTATAGACTAGACTATAGACTAGACTATAGACTAGACTATAGACTAGACTATAGACTAGACTATAGACTAGACTATAGACTAGACTATAGACTAGACTATAGACTAGACTATAGACTAGACTATAGACTAGACTATAGACTAGACTATAGACTAGACTATAGACTAGACTATAGACTAGACTATAGACTAGACTATAGACTAGACTATAGACTAGACTATAGACTAGACTATAGACTAGACTATAGACTAGACTATAGACTAGACTAAGACTAGACTATAGACTAGAACTATAGACTAGACTATAGACTAGACTATAGACTAGACTATAGACTAGACTATAGACTAGACTATAGACTAGACGATAGCTAGACTATAGACTAGACTATAGACTAGACTATAGACTAGACTATAGACTAGACTATGACTAGACTAGACTAACTATAGACTAGACTAGAGACTAGACTATAGACTAGACTATAGACTAGACTATAGACTAGACTATAGACTAGACTATAGACTAGACTTATAGACTAAGACTAGACTATACTAGACTATAGACTAGACTATAGACTAGACTATAGACTAGACTATAGACTAGACCTATAGACTAGACTATAGACTAGACTATAGACTAGACTATAGACTAGACTATAGACTAGACTATAACTAGACTATAGACTAGACTATAGACTAGACTATAGACTAGACTATAGACTAGACTATAGACTATACTATAGACTAACTATAACTAGACTATAGACTAGACTATAGACTAGACTATAGACTAGACTATAGACTAGACTATAGACTAGACTATAGACTAGACTATAGACTAGACTAGACTATAGACTAGACTATAGACTAGACTATAGACTAGACTATAGACTAGACTATAGACTAGACTATAGACTAGACTATAGACCTAGACTATAGACTAGACGAGAGACTAGACTATAGACTAGACTATAGACTAGACTATAGACTAGACTATAGACTAGACTATAGACTAGACTATAGACTAGACTATAGACTAGACTATGACTAGACTATAGACTAGACTATAGACTAGACTATAGACTAGACTATAGACTAGACTATAGACTAGACTATAGACTAGACTATAGACTAGACTATAGACAGACTATAGACTAGACTATAGACTAGACTAGAGAACTAGACTAATAGACTAGACTAATGACTAGACTAGACTATAGACTAGACTATAGACTAACTATAGACTAGACTATAGACTAGACTATAGACTAGACTATAGACTAGACTATAGACAGACTATAGACTAGACTATAGACTAGACCTATAGACTAGACTAGATAAGACTAGACTATAGACTATACTATAGACTAGACTATAGACTAACTATAGACCTAGACTATAGACTAGACTATAGACTAGACTATAGACTAGACTATAGACTAGACTATAGACTAGACTATAGACTAGACTATAGACTAGACTACTAGACTTAGACTATAGACTAGACTATAGACTAGACTATAGACTAGACTATAGACTAGACTATAGACTAGACTATAGACTAGACTATAGACTAAGACTATAGACTAGACTATAGACTAGACTATAGACTAGACTATAGACAGACTATAGACTAGACTATAGACTAGACTATAGACTAGACTATAGACTAGACTATAGACTAGACTATAGACTAGACTATAGACTAGACTAGACTAGCTATAGACTAGACTATAGACTAGACTATAGGACTAGACTATAGACTAGACTATAGACTAGACTATAGACTAGACTATAGACTAGACTATAGACTAGACTATAGACTAGACTATAGACTAGACTATAGACTAGACTATAGACTAGACTATAGACTGACTATGACATAGACTAGACTATAGACTAGACTATAGACTAGACTATAGACTAGACTATAGACTAGACTATAGACTAGACTATAGACTACTATAGACTAGACTATAGACTAGACTATAGACCAGACTATAGACCGACTATAGACCAGACTATAGACTAGACTATAGACCAGACTATAGACCAGACTATAGACTAGACTATAGACTAGACTATAGACTAGACTATAGACTAGACTATAGACTAGACTATAGACTAGACTATAGACTAGACTATGGACTAGACTATAGACTAGACTATACTAGACTATAGACTAGACTATAGACTAGACTATAGACTAGACATAGACTAGACTATAGACTATACATAGACTAGACTATAGACTAGACTATAGACTAGACTATAGACTAGACTATAGACTAGACTATAGACTAGACTATAGACTAGACTATAGACTAGACTATAGACTAGACTATAGACTAGACTATAGACTAGACTTAGACTAGACTATAGACTAGCTATAGACTAGACTATAGACTAGACTATAGACTAGACTATAGACTAGACTATAGACTAGACTATAGACTAGACTAAAGACTAGACTATAGACTAGACTATAGACTAGACTATAGACTAGACTATAGACTAGACTATAGACTAGACTATAGACTAGACTAAAGACTAGACTATAGACTAGACTATAGACTAGACTATAGACTAGACTATAGACTAGACTATAGACTAGACTAGACTATAGACTAGACTATAGACTAGACTATAGACTAGACTATAGACTAGACTATAGACTAGACTATAGACTAGACTATAGACTAGACTATAGACTAGACTATAGACTAGACTATAGACTAGACTAGACTATAGACTAGACTATAGACTAGACTATAGACTAGACTATAGACTAGACTATAGACTAGACTATAGACTAGACATAGACTAGACTAGACTATAGACTAGACTATAGACTAGACTATAGACTAGACTATAGACTAGACTATAGACTAGACATATAGACTATACTAGAGTATAGACTAGACTATAGACTAGACTATAGACTAGACTATAGACTAGACTATAGAATAGACTAGACTATAGACTAGACTATAGGACTAGACTAGACTATAGACTAGACTATAGACTAGACTATAAACTAGACTATAGACTGGACTGTCCACCGGATTATTGAAGGATAAGTTAGAATTGGTCTAATCGCGCTTTTTTTAAAACATTTGTGGTTTATAAAAGCGTGGGTTAGTGGGATTAACCCTGTTCTTCTGAAAAGGGCCCGAGGACTGATTCCCATAGCTCTCCCCTTGTTATAACACAAACGAAAAGCCTTATTTGTGATTTTATCGATATTTATTTTAACAATTAAGGCTAGGATCATCAAGATCATTTGGGGGTTATGATTGATATATGATGACCTGATTACATTATTGTGAAGAATCCCTAAGTACTGCCCATTAAAATTTCTAAGATCTATATGCAGATAACTATTGTTATTGCATTAACATAATTATTTTTAAAACATTGTTGTACAAAAATACACTTCTTTTATATTAAAGTTTTTATCAGTTTTTTAGATCAACCACTAGGTTCCATATTTATCTTAAATGTTTATATGTATGTATGTATGTTGGCACAACTCACTGTCACCGTCATTTTATCCACAATGTACCTACATTTACTTTATTTATTTTTATTTAAAAATATATTTATTTACATAAACCCACTGAATCAGCAGTTAAATAGTTTGCACTCTAGACATTTTCATTCTGTCTCAATTTCTCTTAGTGATAACATTGTTCACTTTTGACAAGTCTGTTTTTTTTGGAATATATACATTAAGTAATATTATAAAGTTAAAAGTTAAACAAACGAGGGTTTTTTCATAAGTTTAAGGGCTTTATGAGAATGACTAATCGTGCTTTATCAAAATAATTTCATTAGGTATTTGTTGTAGTAGTTTGAATTAAATATTTGTTTAAATTATTCTTCGATTTATAATATGCCAAACTCCCCGATTCGTTACCTACATTAGCCTTTTCAACTGGGTACTTTTTACAATTATCTCTTTTAAAGAGATCGGCCGTTAACGGTTGAACATTTTCTACCAAACTTTCTTACTTGTTTGGTTTTCAAAACTAATGAGGTTTCAAATGTGGGTAAAGAACCAGCTCAATCGTTTTCAACTAGGTACTTTTTGCAATTATCTCTTTATAAAAATATTGTTTTGTTTCACTTTATTGATCTTAGGCTTAAGTACTTGAATTGAAGTACTTTTATCAGAAACCTTTTTCATAGTAAATATTACAAACTATACAGTTAAAGGTAAAAATATTGACTAATATTAAGTAAATTGTTTCAATTACGATACGTCAATTATTGCATAATATATTGCACTGTAGGGTACACTTCGAGGTAAAACGACTGGAGTCGTGAGAGTCGAAAGCCAGTCAGCCAACAAACATTAGCCCTTAAAATATTAATGGCGATGATGCGAGAGTAGTTTTCCAACTCAGACTCGAACTGCGAATGTTCTCAAATTTCTTTATTATACACTTATCTTATTTAGGGTGTCATACTTTCGTTCATTACGACTACACATTTTTTTACCTACATATTTTCTTTATTAATTAGTAATTACCAAAACGCCACATGTTTTATAAATAAATTATTTATCCCCTAATCAGACACTATAATTCACATTAAACTTAATAATTTAAACATTCTCTCTAAGCTAAAAATAAATCTCATAAATAATATTTAATAACAAAAATAAAACTTATTTAATAACCATTTAGTAATACAGCTAAAAATATGAAATTAATTCATCATCATTTTTGTTTCATTATTTTGATTTTTATATGTGGTGGCCTTTTCAATAAATTTCATACCTCAGTATATACAAAAGTTATAAATATGAGTACAATATTTAATAATTTATAAGGTAAACAGTTACAAATTGTACAATAAATAGTATAAGTACTGAGAACACAATATAAATCTAAGAAAAATTTTGAAATCAAATGACGTAGTAACAGCGTGAGAAATAATTAAAAGAACACTGAGTAGGTCGTAGTAACTGTTGTGATCTAGAAGTTCTAGATAGAGTTTATGGATACCACTAGCCGCAGGAATAGACGTGGAAACTTTGGTAGTTTTTCATATATATATATAGTCTACTCTACAGTCCAATCTATAGTTTTATCAATAATCCCAGTTTATAGTCTTGTATATAGTCTAGTCTATAGTTTAGTAAATAGTCTTATCTATAGTCTAGTTTATATTATAGTGTATAATCTGGTCTAGTCTCTATAGTCTAGTCTATAGTCTAGTCCATAGTCTAGTCTATAGTTAGTCTATAGTCTAGTCTATAGTCTAGTCTATAGTCTAGTCTATAGTCTAGTCTATAGTCTAGTCTATAGTCTAGTCTATAGTCTAGTCTATAGTCTAGTCTATAGTCTAGTCTATAGTCTAGTCTATAGTTAGTCTATAGTCTAGTCTATAGTCTAGTCTATAGTCTAGTCTATAGTCTAGTCTATAGTCTAGTCTATAGTCTAGTCTATAGTTCTAGTCTATAGTCTAGTCTATAGTCTAGTCTATAGTCTAGTCTATAGTCTAGTCTATAGTTTAGTCTATAGTCTAGTCTATAGTCTAGTCTATAGTCTAGTCTATAGTCTAGTCTATAGTCTAGTCTATAGTCTAGTCTATAGTCTAGTCTATAGTCTAGTCTATAGTATAGTCTATAGTATAGTCTATAGTCTAGTCTATAGTCTAGTCTATAGTCTAGTGTATAGTCTAGTCTATAGTCTAGTCTATAGTCTAGTCTATAGTCTAGTCTATAGTCTAGTCTATAGTCTAGTCTATAGTCTAGTGTATATTCTAGTCTATAGTCTAGTCTATAGTCTAGTCTATAGTCTAGTCTATAGTCTAGTCTATAGTCTAGTCTATAGTCTAGTCTATAGTCTAGTCTATAGTCTAGTCTATAGTCTAGTCTATAGTCTAGTCTATAGTCTAGTCTATAGTCTAGTCTATAGTCTAGTCTATAGTCTAGTCTATAGTCTAGTCTATAGTCTTGTAGTCTTGTCTATGGTCTAGGCTATAGTCTAGTGTATAGTCTAGTGTATAGTCTAGTGTATAGTCTAGTGTATAGTCTAGTCTATAGTCTAGTCTATAGTCTAGTCTATAGTCTAGTCTATAGTCTAGTCTATAGTCTAGTCTATAGTCTAGTCTAAAGTCTAGCCTATAGTCTAGTCTATAGTCTAGTCTATAGTCTAGTCTATAGTCTAGTCTATAGTCTAGTCTATAGTCTATTCTATAGTCTAGTCTATAGTCTAGTCTATAGCCTAGTCTATAGGCTTGTCTATAGTCTAGTCTATAGTCTAGTCTATAGTCTTGTCTATAGTCTAGTCTATAGTCTAGTCTATAGTCTAGTCTATAGTCTAGTCTATAGTCTAGTCTATAGTCTAGTGTATAGTCTAGTCTATAGTCTAGTCTATAGTCTAGTCTATAGTCTAGTCTATAGTCTAGTCTAGTCTAGTCCATAGTCTAGTCTATAGTCTAGTCTATAGTCTAGTCCATAGTCTAGTCTATAGTCTAGTCTATAGTCTAGTTTATAGTCTAGTCTATAGTCTAGTCTATAGTCTAGTCCATAGTCTAGTCTATAGTCTAGTCTATAGTCTAGTTTATAGTCTAGTCTATAGTCTAGTCTATAGTCTAGTCTATAGTCTAGTCTATGGTCTAGTCTATAGTCTAGTCTATAGTATAGTCTATAGTCTAGTCTATAGTTTAGTCTATAGTCTAGTCTATAGTCTGGTCTATAGTTTAGTCTATAGTCCAGTCTAAAGTCTAGTCTATAGTCTAGTCTATAGTCCAGTCTATAGTCTAGTTTATAGTCTAGTCTATAGTCTGGTCTATAGTTTAGTCTATAGTCCAGTCTAAAGTCTAGTCCATAGTCCAGTCTAAAGTCTAGTCCATAGTCTAGTCTATAGTCTAATCTATAGTCTAGTCCATAGTCTAGTCTATAGTCTAGTCTATAGTCTAGTTTATAGTCTAGTCTATAAACTAGTCTATAGTCTAGTTTATAGTCTAGTCTATAGTCTAGTCTATAGTCTAGTCCATAGTCTAGTCTATAGTCTAGTCTATAGTCTAGTTTATAGTCTAGTCTATAGTCTGGTCTATAGTCTGGTCTAAAGTCTTGTCTATGGTCAAGTCTAAAGTCTTGTCCATAATCTAGTCTACAGTCAAATTTTTAGGCTATTCTATGCTATAGCTTAGGATTGTAAATTTATTTGTGACACTTACGAGACGATCTTCATCCTTCTACATTAAGAGGCGTATATTTTTCGACTGTATGGTAAATTAATAAAAATTGTGTCACACATTAGGTTTATAATTATTTCCCGGAGTGTAAATGAAATTTATTTGATAAGATAAACTTTACTAATGTTGTTTAAATAGATCTATTGTTACGTTTAATGTAAACAATTTACACGTGTTTGTTTTCGGAATCTGAGTAATACTTAGATATGGCACTGGCGAGAAGAAGATAGGCTATGAGCACTGATTATAACGAACGACTTTTCAAAATTTAAAATCACTTATAACATTTATAATGACTGTAATTGAAATTATCATTACAAACACTTATACATATGTTTAGTATAGATCAAAGAAAATTTTATTTATTTATTTATTTTATGATTATAAAGATTCTAAACTGTTAAACTTTTTGTTTTTGTTTTATAAAAACAATTTAATAATAACTAAGTTTAAAAGTAACTTCAATTAATTAATATATGAAAAGTTAATCTAACTAAGCAAACCGGGCTTTGAAATTTTTCGCTTTAACTTAACGTAGCTTTAGAAACAATACAAATTTTTCAATTCAAAATGTTCTTTAATCAATCAGTCCGTTGATTCCGACAAAATTCCCCTTTTGTTAATAGCAACAATTAAATTAATTAATTAAATAGAATTTTATATATATTTTTTTGTTTTAATTAAATACACATTTCTGGCATTTGTTTAAAATATAATAAATGTCATTAATATATATTTACATTGACAGTAAATGATAAAATATCATTGTAACCCAGCAAAAATTATCGTTACCTAGTAATCTAGAAAGTAATATTGGAATCACGTGGAAACTAATTACTTTTGGGGTGAATAACTAATTATTTTTGTTCGACGAGGTTCAAATAATATGTACCTACCTTAAACAAATTAATAAATGGTTACTAATTTGATTACAAAAAATTTGCGAAATAACTAGTTACAAATAAACCTACAAATATGTTATGTGATAGCTAGTTATTTTGGGCCGACTTTGTATGTAGAAAACAAAAAATAAAAAAATCCTCGGCCGGGATTTGAACGCAGACATTCCGTTGTTTTCTATGTTTCTCACTCCAGCCGCTTACTCGATGCTCCATTAACATGTTGCTTTTGTAATTTTCAGAACGGCATTTTACAAAAATATATAAATGAATGTCACTTTGAAAAAAATAAACAGTATCCAGCAGGGGTCGAACCACGAACCCCCTGTTTGTTAAATAAACGACCTAGACAATTGAGCCATAACAAATCCAAATTGCTTTGTTCTTTACCAGTAATAACCTATTCAGCTAAATGAAATAATGTGGATGATAATGAACACTCATTACCAAGTAATGTATGAAATAACTACTGGCTATTACTAAAAATTTCAGATTTTTTGCTGGGAAACAATCAATGTTTTCTTTATAGACTTTTCAATTAGAGTTTTATGCATCGATAAAATAAAAACACAAATAACTGATATTAACATTTAACCTGTAATTATTTATGCGATGATTTATTAGCTGACAGGTATGTGAAGGAATTAACTAACTAAAGTTTGGATAAACTTAAAATTGTCAGAAGAAAACAGGACGACGCGACCATAGCATATGCCGACTATTCAAAAGTACCAAAGTTTTCAGAATATCGTGTCATTGAGATTGAAAAAACGTTTTTGGTCATAAGTATATGAGACGTATACTAGACTATAGACTAGACTATAGACTAGACTATAGACTAGACTATAGACTAGACTATAGACTAGACTATAGACTAGACTATAGACTAGACTATAGACTAGACTATAGACTAGACTATAGACTAGACTATAGACTAGACTATAGAATAGACTATAGACTAGACTATAGACTAGACTATAGACTAGACTATAGACTAGACTATAGACTAGACTATAGACTAGACTATAGACTAGACTATAGACTAGACTATAGACTAGACTATAGACTAGACTATAGACTAGACTATAGACTAGACTATAGACTAGACTATAGACTAGACTATAGACTAGACTATAGACTAGACTATAGACTAGACTATAGACTAGACTATAGACTAGACTATAGACTAGACTATAGACTAGACTATAGACTAGACTATAGACTAGACTATAGACTAGACTATAGACTAGACTATAGACTAGACTATAGACTAGACTATAGACTAGACTATAGACTAGACTATAGACTAGACTATAGACTAGACTATAGACTAGACTGTAGACTAGACTATAGACTAGACTATAGACTAGACTGTAGACTAGGACTATAGACTAGACTATAGACTATAGACTAGACTATAGACTAGACTATAGACTAGACTACAGACTAGACTATAGACTAGACTATAGACTAGACTATAGACTGGACTATAGACTAGACTATAGACTAGACTATAGACTAGATTATAGACAAGACTATAGACTAGACTATAGACTAGGCTATAACTATAGACTAGACTATAGACTAGACTATAGACTAGGCTATAACTATAGACTAGACTATAGACTAGGCTATAACTATAGACTAGACTATAGACTAGACTGTAGACTAGACTATAGACTAGACTATAGACTAGACTATAGACTAGACTATAGACTAGACTATAGACTAGACTATAGACTAGACTATAGACTAGACTATGGACTAGACTATAGACTAGACTATAGACTAGACTATAGACTAGACTATAGACTAGACTATAGACTAGACTATAGACTAGGCTATAACTATAGACTAGACTATAGACTAGACTGTGAACTAGACTATAGAGTAGACTGTAGACTAGACTATAGACTAGACTATAGACTAGACTATAGACTAGACTATAGACTAGACTATAGACTAGACTATAGACTAGACTATAGACTAGACTATAGACTAGACTATAGACTAGACTATAGACTAGACTATAGACTAGACTATAGACTAGACTATAGACTAGACTATAGACTAGACTATAGACTAGACTATAGACTAGACTATAGACTAGACTATAGACTAGACTATAGACTAGACTATAGACTAGACTATAGACTAGACTATAGACTAGACTATAGACTAGACTATAGACTAGACTATAGACTAGACTATAGACTAGACTATAGACTAGACTATAGACTAGACTATAGACTAGACTAGACTAGACTACAGACTAGACTATGGACTAGACTGTAGACTAGACTATAGACTAGACTACAGACTAGACTATAGATTGGACTATAGACTAGACTATAGACTAGACTATAGACTAGACTATAGACTAGACTATAGACTAGACTATAGACTAGACTATAGACTAGACTATAGACTAGACTATAGACTAGACTATAGACTAGACTATAGACTAGACTATAGACTAGACTATAGACTAGACTATAGACTGGACTATAGACTAGACTATAGACTAGACTATAGACTAGACTATAGACTAGACTATAGACTAGACTATAGACTAGACTATAGACTAGACTATAGACTAGACTATAGACTAGACTATAGACTAGACTATAGACTAGACTATAGACTAGACTATAGACTAGACTATAGACTAGACTAGACTAGACTAATAGACTAGACTATAGACTAGACTATAGACTAGACTATAGACTAGACTATAGACTAGACTATAGACTAGACTATAGACTAGACTATAGACTAGACTATAGACTAGACTATAGACTAGACTATAGACTAGACTATAGACTAGACTATAGACTAGACTATAGACTAGACTATAGACTAGACTATAGACTAGACTATAGACTAGACTATAGACTAGACTATAGACTAGACTATAGACTAGACTATAGACTAGACTATAGACTAGACTATAGACTAGACTATAGACTAGACTATAGACTAGACTATAGACTAGACTATAGACTAGACTATAGACTAGACTATAGACTAGACTATAGACTAGACTATAGACTAGACTATAGACTAGACTATAGACTTAGACTATAGACTAGACTATAGACTAGACTATAGACTAGACTATAGACTAGACTATAGACTAGACTATAGACTAGACTATAGACTAGACTATAGACTAGACTAGACTAGACTATAGACTATAGACTATAGACTATAGACTATAGACTATAGACTATAGACTATAGACTATAGACTAGACTAGACTAGACTATAGACTATAGACTAGACTAGACTATAGACTAGACTATAGACTAGACTAGACTATAGACTAGACTATAGACTAGACTGTAGACCTAGACTATAGGCTAGACTATAGACTAGACTAGACTATAGACTAGACTATAGACTAGACTTATAGACTAGACTATAGGACTAGACTATAGACTAGACTATAGACTAGACTATAGACTAGACTATAGACTAGACTATAGACTAGACTATAGACTAGACTATAGACTAGACTATAGACTAGACTATAGACTAGACTATAGACTAGACTATAGACTAACTATAGACTAGACTATAGACTAGACTATGACTAGACATAGACTAGACTATAGACTAGACTATAGACTAGACTATAGACTAGACTATAGACTAGACTATAGACTATACTAGACTAGACTATACTAGACTATAGACTACTAGACTAGACTATAGACTAGACTATAGACTAGACTATAGACTAGACTATAGACTAGACTATAGACTAGACTATAGACTATAGACTATAGACTAGACTATAGACTAGACTATAGACTAGACTATAGACTAGACTATAGACTAGACTATAGACTAGACTATAGACTAGACTATAGACTAGACTATAGACTAGACTATAGACTAGACTACTATAGACTAGACTATAGACTAGACTATAGACTAGACTATAGACTAGACTAGACTATAGACTAGACTGTAGACTAGACTATAGGCTAGACTGTAGACTAGACTATAAACTAGACTATAGACTAGACTATAGACTAGACTATAGACTAGACTATATACTTAACTATAGACTTCCCCTTAAAACATTTAAATTCTCACTTTCGTTGCCGACTACACCCGTCAGGCTATTTATTAAAAAATAATAATGTGTCCTCATATTTGTTTTTTTTTTTTCTTTCCCTCTTTAAATTTGTTTCTAGTTAACCACTAAAAAATAATTGCTATTAGTTAGTAATATCTTATTCACCACATTACTAAATTTATAAACAAAGTTGTGTATAGGTAAATCAATATGTATGACATGTATAATTAATGAGTAGTAATAAGTAATTTCTAGGGTTTCCTAAGCTCCATCAGTCAATGTAAATTCATACATAAACACATGCTTCATTAATGTTAATAACCGGTCAATAACCGGTAACCATTACGATGTCAATCGATAATAATGATAATAAAACGTACTTAGTAATACTTATTTATTTTGTTACATTTTAGCTTGTAGTAAACAAAGAGATGGCACAAAGTGCGGATACATCATTTATACCAGACCTACCGAAAGGACCATTGTGCACTTATCGCAAGCGGGTTAAGTTTGATTGGAAACGTTTAAGGCTGATATTTGAAAAGGAACAAGCTTTGCGTATTAAGGTAAGATTTTGAAAATGTTTTATTTAATCAAAAGCTATCATTAATTATTTATTTCACTACTTACAGTACAAGGTTTGGAAGATATTAGAAAATGATCCTCTCTTCTCCCAACCCATTGCACTCCTACCCACCGATGAGCAGAAACGTATTTGTGCCATGCAAATGAATCGTATGGCTCATTTGGATTTAGTTCCTAAAGAAATCGAACAACGTTCGTTTAGTGAAAAGACCAAATATTTAATGAGCATTAATGAGGCTTTACACACCTACAATCCCAGTTTGTCGGTGAAAATCGCTTTGGGCGTGGGTCTCTTCAATAATGCCATACGTGCCATGGGCACTGATAGACATATGAAATATTATGAGGCAGCTTGGAATCGTGAAGTTGTCACCTGTTTGGCCATAACGGAGGTTTCACATGGTAGTAATACGAAAAGTATTCGTACCACCGCCACATATGATCCTGAGACTCAGGAGTTTATTATCAATACACCAGATTTTGAGGCTGCCAAATGTTGGGTGGGTAACTTGGGTAAAACATCCACAGTTGCCATGACATTTGCTAATCTATATACACCGGATGGTGTTAATCAGGGTCTACATGGTTTCCTTATACCCGTTAGAGATCCCAAAACATTACAGCCCTATCCGGGTGTCTTGGTGGGTGACATTGGTGAGAAGATCGGTTTGAATGGCATTGACAATGGTTTCGTTATATTTACCAACTATCGTATACCTCGTGAGAATCTACTCAATCGTACGGGTGATGTTACGCCTGAGGGTGCATATGAAAGTGTTTTCACCGAACCGGGCAAAGTATTGGGTGCCGCTTTAGAATCCTTTTCGGCTGGTCGTATTGGTATTATGCAAGAATCTGTGAATACTTTGTCAAATGCTGCTGTTATAGCGATACGTTATGCTGCCTTAAGAAAGCAGTTTGGTCCAGAGAAAACCGGTCCCGAAATGGCTATAATCGAGTATCAGTTACATGTAACTATAATTATATGGTATTTTTAGTAGAATTGTTAGTAATTAAATGCCTTGTTTATATTTTAGCAATGGAGAATATTCCCTTATTTGGCGGCCGCATGCGTATTGAAAATCGCCGTAATTGAATTGACAGATCAGTATTTAAAAATTATCGAAAAATCTCAGGCTGATTCAAATGGTTTCGAATTATTGGTAAGAATATTATTGCTATCTTAACGTTAAAGTCCACAGATTTAAGACCAATACTCATTTTTATACTCACAAACCAAAATGATTAGATATTGATTATGTCATTTTATACATACATATTCTTGGACCACAATAGATTATAAGGCCCACTCTAGGGATATTGGATATGTATGAGCTCCGTCGTTATACCATTTAAACAGATATAAATTAATTAGACTCCCTATCAAACTTTGGGATTAGGTGACTTTCGGAAGTGGACCATATATGAGAACTATGATCAATTATGGATTAATCCGAAAATTTTTACAGAATGATTTGTATATATACACAAAATAAACTGATGTCGAATTTTTATCCCGATATTTTTTTTTGTCAATGAAATTTGTACATTTAATTAATTCCCGAAAGCAGACTTTCTGACCAATTATGAACCGATTCGGAAAATAAAATTCTCAGAGTGATTGATATACATACATATTGTATGTGAATTTTATACAGGTATCTTCATTATATCCACCATCAAAAGAGATGGGGGTATAGATTTCGAAATCTTGGTTGTAGACCCACAAAAGTATCTACATATATTCTGGATCCTTATTAAATTGTATGACGATCTAGACATGATCGTCTGTCTGTTGTAGACACTCAGAAATTTTTCCATTAAAAGGTATTGAAAATGGGCAATATCGGTATTCGTTTTTGAATAGCCCCCATATAAGTGGCCCCCGAAAACGGCTTTAACAGTCACAACTGTTTTAAAAATAATTGACCCTATAACCCATATGAGGTCATTTCAGAAAATGACTTTAACGCTCATTAATGTCTTAAAAATACGAGTATAGTAATGAAATTCGAAAAAAGTAGAAAAATCCCCCTATCAAATTTTATGAGGATCGGTCCATAATTAACCTTACCCCACATATAAGGTCCGCTTTAGAAAATTCCTTACGAGTATACCTATGAAATTCCAAATGAGTATGTCTCTTACGATCCTAAATGTCAAATGTGAGGATCGGTCCATAATTGACTCTATCCCCTATATAGGTTAGGTTGATAGGAGGATGTATAGTCCATCAAATTCGAAGAAATACACTTAGGCCACTATCCTAAGAATTTTCAATCAGTGTTAGTCAGGAATGTTATTACCGGAATAACATCACTTCCAAGATACTTGGATCTAACTTTGGCGAATGCAAAGATCGTCAAAGTTAGATCCAGAGTTTCACTGTCCTCTCCACATGCACGGCCAATTTTGTATAGATGTGCTCGTAATCCTGTGTGTCCACTCAGAATAAGTACCATCATACTAACTTCAGACTTGCACATTTTGAGGAGATTTCTCGTTTTGTTCTCATCAGGGTCACCCCATAGGATCTTTGTGGTTCTACCCACAGTTTCATTATTCTAAGAGGCCTTATGGGATTCTCTCACCCATATTTTTAATTCAGCTTTTGTTGCGTCGAATGGTTTTGCACATTCGCCCTTTCGTTGCCGACTACTCCCGAGTGGCCTGGTACACATATGATCTAAACCTTACGTCTGGGAGAGTATTCAGTTAAAGCTTTCTTACAATCAAATACGGTCATAGATTTAATTCTATCACCTGATATCGCCCTAATTGCCTTCTGGCTGTCGGTAAATATATTAAGGGCTGTGGGCGTCTATGTCCTCTTTATTTCGACATTGAAAAGTGTCCTGACATAAACGGTTCTTTAGTAAGGAACCGAACATTGTCCAATTAGTTTTAGACTTGTTCAGAAACTTTATCGGCTTTGGTGGCGGCGTAATATTTTGAATCTTAGGTACCGATCCATTGAATCTTATACTTTAATCCTGAATTTCGTTTATAAGCTCTTCTGATACTTCTTCTCTGATTCTATTGACGAAGGTAACATTATTACCTAAGTTCAATGTGATCAAGTCTTTAGTATTAAGGAAATCCATGAGGGCTTGTCCTCTACGATTGGTTTTGTACTACACCATGCTACATGGTGGGAGTTGGCATCACAACCTATTACAATTTTCTTATTTTTTTCCTATATAAGGGTCCGATATATCCACCAAATTTTACGGCAATGGGTCCATAATTGACACTACCGCTTATATGTGTTCATGGTTTAAAAATTTGAAAAAATATAATTTGTTTTTAAAAAATAAAATTTTTTTTAGTCTAAAAAGCTCAGTCCGTAATTGACTTAAACCCTATCCTAAATATCACTATGATGGTAGCATTCCTTTTATACCGTTTGATGGTGGGTATATAAGATTGGTGGACCTTATGGACCGATCCGAAAATAATTTCGCAGTGTGGTTTATACATATGTATAAACTATAAATAAATTCAGGAATTTCATTCCCATATCTTTATTTAGGAATAAAATGGGTCCTTTTACGTGATTATCGGATGTATGCCTTATGTATATTGACCAATTATGAACCGATCCTGAAAGACATTTTACAGAAATCTACATAGAACATATTTATGTTGAATTTTATTCCGATATCTTAAATTCTTGATTAGTTATAAGCATTTAAAAGATTTTAAGAAGTGAACCTTTATGGACCGATGACCAATTATGGTCATTATACTTTTAAATTTCCCGAATCGTGTTATGAATATTCAAAAAATTGATTTTCTCAATTCATCTAGACACAAATTGTATCTGAAATACATGCGATTATATCATCATCAAAGCCAATGATAACATGGACGGCTCGCGATGCCATCCAAGAGGCGAGAGAAGCATGTGGTGGTCATGGTTATCTCAAGGCATCCAAATTGGGTGATCTACGCAGTGATCATGATGCAAGTTGTACCTACGAAGGTGATAATAATGTATTGGGACAGCAGGCCTCTAACTGGTTACTAAGACAATGGAGTGGTACTATTGAAACTCCTGCGGGTACGGCAAACTTTTTAAACAAACGCGAATCTATATTGAAACAAACCTCTGAAGATGTTTTAAAACAACACGATATTGAAAGCATGGAATGTAAGTTATTTTTAAGATAATGATTGTATTAAAAACTAAGGCGTTTTTTTTTGTTCCAGTTATATTAAGTTGTTACGAGTGGATGTTGTGTCATTTGCTGCAGACAACCTCTTCACGAATTTCCGCCGATATTGACAATGGTCGTCATCGTTTTGAGGCCCGCAATAACTCACAAGTATATGCCGCCCGTGAAATGTCCATTGCTTATGCTGAGTATTACTGTTTGAGTCGTTTTGTTGAACGCTTCCGACGTCCTGATATCTCGGGAGAATATAGTAAAATCTTAAAATTGGTTTTCGATGTCTACGGCATGTGGTGTTTGGACAAACACATGACTACCTTCTATGTGGGCGGTTTTGCTCATGGTTCTAGATTTGCGGATTTAATAAGAAATCGCCTGCTACAGAAATGTGGTGAATTAAAGGATTCTGCTGTCTCAGTGGCAGATGCTTTGGCTCCACCAGATTTTGCCTTGAATTCCGTTATTGCCAAGTCCGATGGTTTGCTATATGAGAATTTGCAAAGTGAATTTATGACCAATTCGGGTGCATTTGAAAGACCTCCATGGTGGCGTGATGTCATCATACCACAAGTCAAATCGAAACTATGAAGAGATTTTGATAAGCTTTACTTACGATTTATGTCATTTATTGTTTTAATTATTCCTTTTCTTTTCCTAATATTTTGTAAATTAAGTTTCAAAACCACAAAAGAAATCCAGCAATCTCTTAAACCAAAATTTACTTATTTACTTTATATACATTTACTATATAGATTTATTTATATATATTTAATTGATTTGTCGATTATTAATGTTTTATATTCTCTTGTCTTTTGTTTTATTTAAGTGTTTTCATAGTACATATTCTGATTTTGTTCCCCTTTATCTCTTTATATATAAATTCCTTTATATACTAACTATATATACATATATACTATAATATATATACATCTATATATTTAACTTAAAACCATCAAAAACAAGTGTCTATATCTTACAAAGTATAAATTCGTTTTTGTGTTAATTTACATAAAACAGAAATAATTATATTTGTTAAAAGAAATTGTTATTATTGCCGTTTTTGTGCATTTAAAGAATATAATACTACTATCTATATAATATAAACAAATTGTATTTTTTCTATTTGATTTTTGTTAAATTAAGTGATTCTGATTGTATTGTATGAATGTCTGAAAATATTTACAATTAATTAAACAAACTAAACTTAATATGCTCTCGACAGATTTATTTATAATTCGGCTCGTTTTATTTAAATTGAGGAAAATATTTGGTATTTTGGAATATCGGCCAGTAAGAATATCAAATTTGCCGATTCTTGCGTATCCTGCGGTTGGCAATCGTTATGGTTATTAACATCTATACCGATTTCGTTAACGATTGATACCAAATCTATATATTTTATCAGTAGATTCTAATGTCTTTCCTTATACATTTCCTTATATTAAGGACCGAGCTCTTCCGATTAAAAAAAAAAGTATATTGGTATGAATGTATTTGGGGTAGGGTCGATTATGGACGGATTTTCAAAGGTTTTGGTAAAGAAATCGGTTCATATAACACTTATATGTTTCAAATTTCTTCGCTGTTCTCGTATTTGTGATTCAGTCAGGATCCTTAAAGTAATTTTCTAAATGGAACCTTTTATGCGGGGGTAGAAGTCGATTATGGACCGACCGATTCTTATAATATTTCTGTACATAAATTTTGATTCGTAAAGAACTAGTTTATGTCGAATTTCATGACTCTACTCGTATTATTAAATCATTAATGAACTGATCAGGGTCAGTTACCGGTTAATCCTCATGGAATTTGCTATGAAGATTTCAGTTCCTATAATATAAAACTTGTTTATGACAAATTTTATCGCTGTACTCGCATTTCTTAGTCAGTTATATACGTATGTAAAGGTAATTCTCTGAAGGGGACCTTATATGGTATATTAGAGCGGTTTTGGCTCATACAAAACTTGATTATGTCAAATTTCAGCACTGTCCTGGTATTTTTTTAAAAAAAGCACATAAAAGTAATATTATGAATTATGGGGAGTAGGGTCAATTTTGAACCGATCCTCATAAAATATTTTAGAGCGGTTTTGATTCATACAAAACTTATTTATGTTGAAATCCAGCGCTGTACTCGTTTTTTTATAATGTAATGTGCGTTAAAATACTTTTTTAAAGGGACCTCATAAGGGGAGTAGGCATAATTATGGTTCGATCATCTTCTATATATATATAAAAGCGTAGCGTTACTGACTGACCTGATTCATCATCGCCAGCCAAAACGGCTTAATCTAGATTCTAGAATCATGATATTTTGACAGTAGATGTGTTTTTAGTTATGAATGTAGATCCACTAAGGAGGAATTTTTGGAAATTTGTACATTTAGGGATAAAAAAGGGCGAAAACGGATAAAACAGGTTTTCTTAATTATCTTACACAATATTAGTGATACAAGAAAAATTTTGAAATTTGGAATTCGTACTTTTAAGGGGTGAAAATGTGTGACAAAGGTGATGTTGGTACCTTTTTTATCCCTTTATAATATTTTAACTAATGAACATAATTTTTTTTAATATTTCGGATATATCTTACTTCTTACTTTTTTAAAATTCAGTCCTCTTTGGGTGTAAAAGGGGGAAAACTGTATTTTTGCTACTTTTTTTTTAGCACATTAAGAAAACTTTTTCGATTTATTGACGTATATCTATCAAATTACATACTAACTCTGTAATATTTATTGAAACAAAATATTTGATATTTCACTGGGGAGAAAAAAAGTACCAAAAATGGGAAAACGGGAAATTTAATTTTATTCAAACTATCAAATTTGAAAAATAATGAAATCACTCACACAAAATAAGCTATTGGTATGCTATTTATTCGGGTACTAAGACCTAAGTATATAGCACCAAATTCGAGTAAATTGTTTTGAAAGCACAATTTTTCTGGAAATGAATGCAGATTTGAATCGTTTGAGTTTTATCTGTGATATATGTATAGATTTAAACACATTTTACAAACTTAATTCTCGAAAAAGTCTATTCCTAGGCGAAAAGAGGGGTACTCTTTTTATTAGTACTTTTAAAAAAGATTTATTTCACTTTTGGTACTTTTTCTTTCTTCAAATTATATGTTCTATGGTATGAGTTCAAAACACATGATTATTAAACGTACACGGTCCTCACTGAATAAGATTCTTTAAGAGAAAACTTATTAGTACTTTTTTTCTTACAAATGATACTTTTTGAATTTTCTAAAATATTCCAACTATTAACATAAATTTGAACATGCATGGTTGAGACTGAATAATAATCTGTAAGTGGGAACTCTTTGGTACTTTTCCATTCTCAAATGATACCTTATGGATGCTCTTATAATGGGGAATCGGAACACAAGACAAACGTAAAATTTTTGATTAAATGAGAATCTATAAGAGGTATTTTATAGAACTTTTTCAAATACATAGTGCTTTCGAAATTTTCTATAATGTGGAAGCTAAACGAATGATACTAAAAATACAAGCTCCTTATGATATGACTTCACCACACACTTTATTTTGACGTATATTGATCATTTTTGATGAAAAATGAAACATGTGTTTTCGAAGGATATCGCAGGATATTATCCTTTTTAGCTTGTGGTGACATCAAATTCAAAAAAAGAACTTAATTTTCTTTGGAAATAGCCATTTACTGTAGCTGTGAACTCAAAATTATGCTCAAAGTCGAGAAAAATTAAAAAAAAAAAACTTAGGACACCGGTGTTCCTACGTGAAAGAGTTACTGAATGCGAATTTATTCAGGTGATAATTTTCGAAAATATTGAACGTAAAAAACTGAAACATTAAAAAACTTTTTATAAAGGTAATCAAATCAGGAAAATTTTATAATTTATTCTAAAAACCAGTTCTAGAGCGAGTGAAAACAGAACTACATAATTCAAATTCTTGAAAAGCATCCACTGAACTAGTGCCTTCTCGATTACTTCTTGAACTCTAAATATTGCAATGTTGTGGTTCTAAAGTACTTCTAAAGAGTTTTTAAGGAACCAGTTCTTTTGCACTAGTTCTACATTGGTACTACACTAATGAACCGATTTTAACCATTTTCAATAGGATAAGGCATTAGGTTCAAAATTTACGAAATTAAAATGAAAATAGCATGAAAGTACATGGACTATACTGAAGGACGGACATATCTAAATCGAATCAGAAAATAATTTTCAGCCAATTACTGTGTATATTTTAAGAGTGTCTATATGTTTTGGTGTTACAAACACATAATATCCTCCTCGCTATGGTATAAAATGTTACCGAATGTTATGACTCAAATTTTTCGCATCCCTCGAACATCGGCTTTAAAAAATATAATTTATTCAGAGCTGTCTGTATATGTTCCTCGAAATTTTAATATGTGCAGTACTCGCTTATACATCGCATATACCATCTTATATATTATTGAAAATCGATCTGATATATTGTATAATGGTGAAGCGTATTTATTTTCAATATCTGAACTACTCGAACTTATTTAATTTACCCATGTCATAAAAAATTTACGATGACTAACATACATGTGTATCTATGTATGTATGTATGTTTATCTATGTATTTATGTATACTGTACCCCTATGCATCTAGTTATTCTATTTATACAAATAATATCTCAATTTGCATTCAAATCGTTAAATTATCTATATTTTATATTTAAATATCAATCAATAATACCTACCTTTCTTAAGAAAGTCATCATTAGTGGACTCATAACAATCGCTTTCAAAAACAAAAAACCCACAATAAAATTATTTATTTATATTTAATTAAAAAACTGTCAATGATTTAATCCGCATTTTACAGATTGTATAACAAATTCGTTTTTTTTGGTTGTTAGGATACAAAAAAAAAACTGACAAAATCGAATAAAAATTGGTAAAAAAATTAAAATAATTAATTCATAATAAAGTTGTTTTTTCGTTATTTGCAAATATTAACACGTGATGCAAATTTATTCAAATATAATTTTATTTTAATATTTAAAGCGTTTATAAAATTTGATTTTAAACTGTAACTTTATGGACTTTGATATGTTTACAAAATTGTTAAATAATCACTTTTAAAATAATGTCCTATTTTGTACGTTATATTTTATAGAATTGCTCCTTGGACTGTAGAAATGAGTTCCGAAAGTGTGCACTAGACCTGTTTTTCCGAATCAAAGTTGGATATTTTGTGCAAAAGTTGTTATTTTTGTTTGAATATATAGACTTATGACCGATGGAATTTTAACAGTCTGCCCATTTAATGGGGTTGGTACCACGCCCACATACAAAATAAGAATAGGAAGTCGTATACATACATACATATACATATATGTATGTATGTATGTGTGAGGAACTTTAATAGTTAGAATCCACAAATTTTGTCCAGGCAACTTTGACATACATATTACACATTGTGAACTACTAACAGTGGGCGTGGCACCTCCCATATGATTTAAATACTAAAATTCGTATAAGTGGAAAACTATAAAAGCTAGAGTAACCAAATTTTGTACGAGTAACTTTAGTATCAAAATACATATTTGGGACAAAAATTACCTATTTCTTTAAACTGAGAGTGTGAAATTGTATGTTGAAAATTTCATATTAATAAATATTATTCCAATAATTGCTTAAAACAAATTTCGTGTTTTGCGGTTAAAGTTGGAAAGTTTTTAAATGAAACAATAAATCATAACAATATCATTTAAAAAAAATATTATTTTCATGACTTTGTTATTTAAATTCATAGTAAACAAATGTTGTTATTATTTATTGTAGTCTTCTTAATAATTTAATTCAATTTATTTATTAAACTATATATTCTATTAAATTAATTTATTCATAATCATTCCACTTTAATTTAAATGTATAGTTTTTGTTTCAAAGAATCAAGTAAAATGTTAATGTTTTGAATTTGAATAAAAGTCAGCAAATTAGAATACTTAGGGTATATGAAAAAACGATCCTATTCCGATTTAAAAAAATTACATATCAAACTTCGTCGTAGCTATTAGTTATCTCTTATCATCTGCATATAAATATGTCCTACATACACATGGATCAACAACGCTAGGCAAGAGGTCCTAGGATTGACTCTTGCGGAACTCCAGAAGCAACAGACAGCAAAGACGAACAGACGATAAGAATAAATAAGTTTGCAAACAGATCTTGAAAAGTTAAAATTGTTATGAAGCTTATGTACCAACTTAAAGTGAATGACCGAGTTTAATGTCTTAGAAAGGTCTAGCGAGACAAGAATTCTATTATTTTTAATGCTATTCCTAATTACAACCGCACAGTGGGGCAGAATGGAAATTTTTTGGAAATAAATCTGGCATTTCTAAACGGTTGATCCGATCGGGATAAAATTTGGCGTGAGCGTAGCCAAGGAGTATTCGAGTTTAAGTTTTGAAGATGAACCCTGCAGATGCCCCAGGGACGGCGCTGTGGCGGCTCAAAGTAGGGTACCTACGACATGTAAAATTTTTAAACTCGTGCCATTTTTTTGTTTTTCACCCAAATACAAAGATTTTTATACTTTGTGAAAGCGCTCGACGAGATCTTGAAAAAACATGCTTGGACATACTACTTATCTCTTATAATATCCGAGTTATAGGCATTTAAAAATTTAGTGATACAAAATTTACCATACCTTGGTCCGCCTTTTTTTGAATACCGGGCGTAATTTTGGACCAAATGGACTCAATTTTTTCTTGTTAGTTAGACAACAAAATTTCCAATAATATACAAAAAATTTCAGATCAATATTGTTTACAGATCCAAAAATATACGTTTTTTAATTTAAAAATTCAAAAAATTTTAGATTTTTGGCGTTTTTTTGCCAAAAATGTGTCTTAACTCTTTTATTAATAAAATAAAATTTTCTTTAAGAACATATAACAATTTTATAGTTTTCTAAAAGGTATCTTTACGCAGAACGCTTTGGCGTAAAAAACTTGTCCTATTTTTTGAAAATGTTGCCACTGCGTCCTTCCGAATATGACATATTTTTTATCAAAACTTCAACTTTGGGCGACATGTTCTAAAATCCCAAAGCTGGGATCAGAAAACTGAAAGCAGTTTTGGAAACCTCAATATGTTTTCTATTTACTCCAAAAGTATTTTCCCAGCCCTGAAAAAAATGTGGACCCTATGGGCAAAAAAGTAAAAAATCCCATTTTTGGGATTTTCATTCCTATTTTTGGGAATTGCGGGATGCCCTTTGACCTTTTCAATTTTTTTTTTGCATTTTCTTATTTGAAATGACAAATTTAACAAGCGTTGAAAATTTCATTGAGTTTTGTTCATAAATAAAGATTTTGTCATATATTACATATTTGTTTAATTTCTAAAACTATGATTTATATCAAAATTTTAATAGGATCGCAGATAGCTACAACAATTTAGTCCATATTTATCCCTTAATATCATTTTTTAGTTAGATATGGAAATTCTCGACCCTTTACAAAAAATTTCAGGCCAATATCTCAATTACATTCAAAAATATGTTCATTTAAACCTGTGTCCTTTAATTTCATCTTTTTCATATTTTAGTATTAAGTATGACAGAACATACATTTGGTGTTGAATAAAATATTTGGACAATTTTTAAAAATTATTTAGTTAATTATTTTATTATAATATTGTATATACAATAAAAAAAATATAATTTTATTATGAGCCACGCACAACAACACCTAAATCACCCCACACAAATTACCTTTCCCGCCCACCGAAATATAAAACACAATTTAATACAATATCATCAGTTAGTATAATAGCTTTTTTTATTTGAACTGTTTATCTTAAACATAATACAATTAATTCTTACAACCTACTTATATAGTTAATTCCTAACACTACTTATTTTCTATAAAATAATCTGTCATATCGGTATACATATCCAGAAGGTAGTATAAGTCCTTTAAATCTTCCTTGTTTTGAGATGATAGAGTTTCATAACAAATCCATCTTTTTCGCATAGTTGAAAGAACAGGATCAGAAGATAGAAGTAAACTATTAAAAATATCTTCATTCTGTGATTGCCTGGAGCATTTTCTTGAGCTGAATAGTTGAACATGGTTAAAATCTCGCTTCCTCGCTTCCTGGGCTTCTTCTGTTAACTCTCCAAGTGGAAGAATATTCGATTCAATTATTATTTGACCATGACACAATACTTTGTGTACTGTTGGTGTTAGTTCCCTCCATGGATACAGAGATACAAGTAATTTAGAAATTTCAGATGTGTATTCCCCAAATCGATTTCCATTAATTTTATGTTTACTATTCAGTGCCATTAAAATAGTGTTAACTCTTCGAAGCAACTCCTTGTCGATTCAAGTTATTTTTGAAGTAATTTCAAAATCACGAAAAAATCTTCTCGCCGTATTACCGTCATTTGTACTACCGCAACTTGAAAGTGGTTTGTCGATGTTTAATCCCATCTGAACTTTAAATTCTTCTTGGATTCTGCTTTTTTCCGCAGCTCTCAGTTCTTTCAATTCTTCATTATTTTTTGTTGATTTAGTAGGATAGTTTGTTTTTTGTCCTGGATCGCCTTGTATGATGGTAATATATTGTGTCCTTTTTCATGCAGAGCTTTCCTTAATATTTAGTACTTATTTCGACTGAGACCCAGTTCCAACATAAGCGCTATTGCTTCCTCTTCAGTAAAATTTGATTATGATGTTGGAGTTGGTATACTTTCCACAATTCGCTTAAGTCGTTTTGGTGATGCATTAGGAAGAATAGTTGCAATATGTACGACATCCATAGGTTGGTTTTCCTTTTTCAGCATTTCGTTACATGTATCAGCAATATCCTCACTTGAGATTCAAAAAAGTTTTTGTGTGACCCTCTTTTTTTTTACCTTGAACATAAGTCTTCGTATGACTTGCAAGGCGCTCCTGTTGATGTGTTGTAAGTTGAGATTTCCGTAGTAGTTTCCATCCAACTACAAAATTTTAATCGAAATTTCTCTTGATTTCCATCCACAGACTTACTTTTTACATCAAAAAGTTTTCAATTTTTGATATGCCTGTTTTGTCTACTTTTCTACTATATGTAGTTTTTATATAATTTGAAATGTCTTCAATTCTTTCTGGCCCTTTTGAAGATATACTCCATAAAACGGAACACAACTCTTCGTACTTTAATGTAATCTTCATTGTAGATTTATTAAATATGGTACTTAAAATCTGAGAAGTTTACTTATATACCAATTCTTGTCATTTCCAAAGTAAAAAATTACGAATTGTCTACCTATTAAAATTTAGGACTATATTACTATAACCTGTAATTCAGTCATTGATATTTCTTATTAGTGAATGAATCGAAATTATCATTACCTGTATATTTTTACCTACATGATCATAAACGAAACAGAACGAAATGATCTGTCGAAAAAATTTAGGTAAAAAATAATTATAAATTTTTGAAAATTTAAGCATAATAGACCCTTTCAATTATAAGGATAAGCAAACAAATAGAAAATAGGTAAATATAAGATTTAAATATGTTCTGTCATACTTAATACTAAAATATGAAAAAGATGAAATTAAAGGACACAGGTTTAAATGAACATATTTTTGAATGTAATTGAGATATTGGCCTGAAATTTTTTGTAAAGGGTCGAGAATTTCCATATCTAACTAAAAAATGATATTAAGGGATAAATATGGACTAAATTGTTGTAGCTATCTGCGATCCTATTAAAATTTTGATATAAATCATAGTTTTAGAAATTAAACAAATATGTAATATATGACAAAATCTTTATTTATGAACAAAACTCAATGAAATTTTCAACGCTTGTTAAATTTGTCATTTCAAATAAGAAAATGCAAAAAAAAAATTGAAAAGGTCAAAGGGCATCCCGCAATTCCCAAAAATAGGAATGAAAATCCCAAAAATGGGATTTTTTACTTTTTTGCCCATAGGGTCCACATTTTTTTCAGGGCTGGGAAAATACTTTTGGAGTAAATAGAAAACATATTGAGGTTTCCAAAACTGCTTTCAGTTTTCTGATCCCAGCTTTGGGATTTTAGAACATGTCGCCCAAAGTTGAAGTTTTGATAAAAAATATGTCATATTCGGAAGGACGCAGTGGAAACATTTTCAAAAAATAGGACAAGTTTTTTACGCCAAAGCGTTCTGCGTAAAGATACCTTTTAGAAAACTATAAAATTGTTATATGTTCTTAAAGAAAATTTTATTTTATTAATAAAAGAGTTAAGACACATTTTTGGCAAAAAAACGCCAAAAATCTAAAATTTTTTGAATTTTTAAATTAAAAAACGTATATTTTTGTATCTGTAAACAATATTGATCTGAAATTTTTTGTATATTATTGGAAATTTTGTTGTCTAACTAACAAGAAAAAATTGAGTCCATTTGGTCCAAAATTACGCCCGGTATTCAAAAAAAGGCGGACCAAGGTATGGTAAATTTTGTATCACTAAATTTTTAAATGCCTATAACTCGGATATTATAAGAGATAAGTAGTATGTCCAAGCAAGTTTTTTCAAGATCTCGTCGAGCGCTTTCACAAAATATAAAAATCTTTGTATTTGGGTGAAAAACAAAAAAATGGCACGAGTTTAAAAATTTAACATGTCGTAGGTACCCCACTTTGAGCCGCCACAGCGCCGTCCCTGGGGCATCTGCAGGGTTCATCTTCAAAACTTAAACTCGAATACTCCTTGGCTACGCTCACGCCAAATTTTATCCCGATCGGATCAGCCGTTTAGAAATGCCAGATTTATTTCCAAAAAATTTCCATTCTGCCCCACTGTGAACCGTCATATTCAGTGAAAGAGAAGTAGTACGATAAGTAAACTGAGATCCAATAACTCTAATAATTGGTTAAATGCTCTAAAATCTACGAAAGTACCGGAAGAATAGAAATCGGCCTAAGATCACAAGGACTGTTCCCAACCTTCTATTTTGGTACATTCATAAAATTCCGAATAATTACCAGATGGCCTAATGCTCTAGCTATTTAAGTGACCTAATCCCAAAAGTGTACTCTCAGAACTAAACAAGCTATAACTGTCCGTCCTACCACCTCATATTGGGCCAATCTTAATATTAGGTAGGTAACAAGTGAGAGTGTTATATTCGGCTGTCCCGAATCTCACATACCCACCATCAAACCGTATGCCTTAAAAGGATATTACTCACCAAATTAACTGATGAGAGATAGGGTTAATAATTAGCCGTTTTTCATAAAAAAATTTTAGACCAATTTTAGTTCATACAAAACATCTTTACATCGAATATCACTTCCCGACACTTTCCGCATGAAATTGGGTAGGAAGATTTATGTTCCTATAAATGTTTTTTATATAAAATTTCATAACTGTTCACGCATTTTTAAGTCAGCAAAGATCGTTAAAGTAATTTTCTTATGGTCCGATCCTCACTACATTTGGTAGAGAGGTTTTAACTCTCTATGTGTGTCGAATTTCATCGCTTTCCTGTATTCTGTATTTTTAAGCCAATAATTACCGTTTAAGTAATTTTTTGAAGGGCACCTTATATGGGGTCAATTATGGACCGATCCACATAAAGTTTGATAGAGAGATTTTTGCATCATTGTGTCGAATTTCATCACTACACTCGTATTTTTAAGCCAGTAATGAGCGTTAAAGACATATTTTGAAGGGAACTTTATATGGGGGGTAGGGTCAATTATGGACCGATCAACTTAAAATTAGGTAGAGAAGTTTTTGATCATAAGAGACTTACTTATGTCAAATTTAATTGTTATACTAGTATTTTTAAGCCAATTTTCTGAAGGGGACTTATATGGGGGGTAGGGTCAATTATGGACCGATCCTCATAAAATTTGGTAGGGAGATTTTGAAACTTATTTATGCTATATTCGTACTTTTGAAACAGATATGCCCATTAAAGTTGTTTTTCGGGGGTCCACTTGTATGGGGGCTATCCGAAAACGTGGACCGATATTGCCCATTTTCAGTACCAAACAAACCTTACCTATAGAGGATATTTGTGGAAAATTTCAATCCTCTATCTCGTTCCGTTCGGACTCTATCCTGTTTTCAACAGACAGACGGACGGACAGACATGGCTAGATCGTCTTAGAATTTAATAAGGACACAGAATATATATACTTTTATGGGTCTATGACCAATATTTCGATGTGTTACAAACGGAATGACGATATCAATATAACCCCATCTTTTTTGATGGTATAAAAAGCATTGCATTGGGGAAACAAAAAACATACAAAATGCATGCTAATCTTTAACCAAAATCAAATTTATAATAATTTCATAACTAAAACAGCCAATCATAGAAAGTTCATGAGATTAAATTATAAATAACAAAATAATCAATAAAATAAAGATTAATAAAGTAGTTGAAAATAAAAGACTAATAAGGAAACAATATAATTTTGAATTCAGGAATACAATAAAATAATAATAGAAATAAGATAAATGAAAAATAATACACATTCATAATAAAATATACAATTCAGAAATAGAAAGAAAAAAGTAAATGGTAGATTTACTTTCATATACCAACTAAACAGCCCGATTCCAGCAAATAGAGCAACACATCCCTTTACATTGTGAATGACCACATCATTGTTTGGAAAAGTTAATTCCACCTTTGAATTTATTAATCACTTTCAAACGTTGTAGACGTCTGCATATAGCATTAAGCCTACTTAGGAGATATTAACATTCCAAAATTAAATTTTAAAAATTTTTACTCACCCTACTCTAATTTAAGGGTCCAAATATTTCCCATTTTTCCTTTATTAGACTAACAGCAAATGTATATATCAAACAACGAAAGAATTGTTTAAAAATCATGACTGAGTCCAAAAATATATGCATATCAATTTTCCCGCAGCCCGTGCAGGGGCTTAAGCATCCTAAAAATGTGAACTAAGAACTATCCTACCCCATATCTCAAATCATCTGTCCTCTATGTTAAGAGCGGCTGTGTGGTAAATGACATCATTTGTCGCCTAACGGACACGACCTCATTTCCATCCCTCTGTCTTGATTTTTTCCAATGTCGGTCCAGAACTGTGGTTTGGGTTACCTAGGAAATATTACCGTACTTTCCAGCGTCCTTCCAGGTTTCCCTATGTTAAGGGCGGCTGGAAAGTACAATCTGGTTCTGTTAATACGAAGGTTTTTGGTAAAAACCAAAATCCAGGATGCGTCTTACACATACTGAGCGGCATCCTGGCTTGCGTGTAACTCCAGAGGAGCGGCAGTGTCTTTTAAAACCTATGGTAGAGGTACAAATTACCAAAATACACCCCCTCCATGAAATAACAGATGTCCTTGATCATGGGCGCTAAAATCTCCAAATCTGGTAGTCGAGGATGCCACCGAAGTAGACAACCTCTCAGGTCTGAAAGGGTTAAGCCTTTATGAGACTGATGATTAGGACGTGCAAATGGTATCCTCCGAGCCGCTAAAAGATGGACATCATCCAGAGACCCATGACCCTGTAAAGGGAGAAAGACGGACATAATTCGGAGGCTCATGACCCTGTAAAGGAAGACCAAGAACAGGAAACAGGAGGCAGACATTAACGAAAGAAAAAGGTTGGCGTGCTACAAACGCTCTCTCTGGTATGTCAGGACGTTGGACTCACGAGATCCTGTTTCCCTGGCCACCCGGGAAAAGCGTTTGCCGCGCAAACACACCTACCACATACAGAAGTATGAGGCCATGTTTAATACTAATGTTGTGTGAGATCAGACTAGCCAAGACTACATCACAACTAAACAAATGCCCCGTGCCAGCTCTGGACCGAACACGATTACAATATCGTAGAATTCTGACGTAAGCCCTACTACATCAAAGAGGACCAAGCCGGAACCTAAGAGAGGTGATGACCAATGTCGCATGACGAAGTCTGCTAGCGCAACACCCAATGGGTCGTCCGCAATCTCCTTTACTGGAGGTAACACGATGGCTTCCAAAGGTCCAGCAAACAGACCTATATTAAGCGGCAAAGGTCGAGTGAAACGCAGGTGCCTTAGGGTAAGTAGCTGAGACCATCAACTAGCTTAACATCATGTAGCCATCATAGACCGTAGACAACCCGATGGGAAAATAACTATGGACAGATGCTGCTTCTGGAGGAGAAAATATTGCGAGCGCTAGTTGACGAACTCGCATGCAGTTTTCCTTAAAGTTCAGTTTTATTAAAAAAAAATACTTTTATGGACTCGGTATCGAAATTGTTTAAACTTTTTTGTACCCTCCACCATCATCAGTGGTGTTGGTGGTATATATATGTTTGTCATTCCGTGTGTAACACCAAGAAATATTAATTTGAGACCCAACAAAGTATATACATTACGGGTCCTTATCAAATTCTGTGTCGATTTAGCTATGGCCTGTGTAAAACACGCTCACGTTAAAACTAAGCAAAGGAAATGAACCAAGTTCTTCGAAAATATTCACTAATGGCATGAGCAGTTTGATATTGAAAATCAGCAAAATCGGTTCACAACGTAAAAAGTTATGAGTACAAATATTAGACTACCTCGAAAAAAATGTCGTTTTTTCTTTAATTTTCGATTAGTTTGCTCAGAAACTACCGAACTTTATTCAATGAATTCTATCACACGTTATTTATTTTGCCCAGGCATCAATTATGTTCAAATTCAAAACAATCGGTCCAAAATTTCCCATAGCCCCCATACAAAGGTACATATTCTTGAAAATTGGTTTATCGTTAATGCAAATATGTATATAATATGAACAGAAATCATATTACCAACGTAAATCTGTATCGGTCCAAAAATTGTCATAGCTTCCTATAAGGTCCACTTTCGAAAATCACTTAAATGCACATAACTAATTAAGAAATAAAGATATTGGAATAATATTCGACATAAATATGTTTTATGTATACATATGTCACTCTGAAAAATATTTTTCGGATTGGTCCATAATTGTGCATAGCTCCCATATAAGGCCTATTACCGATAACCACGTAAACGCACATATTTCATTACTGAATGAGGATATAGGTATAAAACTCAACATGAATGTGTTTAAAGTACATATAAAATACCCTGCGAAATTTTTTCCGAATCGGTCCATTTTTGGTCACAGCTCCCATGTAAGTTCCACTTCCGAAAATCACTTAAAAGCATAATTAATTAAGAAATAAAGATATTGGAATAATATTCGATATAAATATGTTTTGTGTATACATGTATGACTCTACCAAATTTTTTCCGGATCGGTTATTAATTGGTCATAGCTACCATATAACGGACCACTTACGATAACCACGTAAATGAATATAATTCATTTCTGAATAAAGATATCGGTATAAATTTCATTATGAATGTGTTTAAAGTAGATATAAAATACCCTGAGAAATATTTTCCGGATCGGTTCATAATTGGTCATAGCTCCTATATAAGATCCACTTGCAAAAATCGCATATTTCATTGATAAATAAAGATACCGGACTTAAATTCCTCATAAATAAGTTTTTGATGTATACAAATCACTCCTAAATTTTTTCTGGATGGGCACATAATTTGTCCAATTCCGAAAATTACCTAGCCGCACATATTTCATTGACAAAAAGAAATATCGCTATAAAAACTGACATGAGTATTTGTATACCCTCCACCACCATCAGTAGTGATAGAGGGTATATATAACTTTGTCATTCCGTGTGAAACACCAAGAAATATTCATCTGAGACCCAACAAAGTTTTGGGTCCTTATCAAATTCTGAGTCGATTTGGCTATGTCAGTCTGTCCGTCTGTCTGTCTGTGTATAACACGCTCACCTAAAACTCATACTAAATAAATTAATGAAATTCGGCCAAAAGATTTACTATTGTCCTAGGCAGTTTGGTATTGAAAATGAGCAAAATCGGTTCACTTCGGGAAAAGTTATGAATCAAAATTTAAAACAACTCCGAAAAAATAAGCATTTTTTACACATTCTGATGTAATTTTCTAGAAAACTATGCAAGATAATTCCATGAAAATCATCGTATATTCGTTTCTACACAAGAGCTTAATTCCTGCTGAAAATTGTCAGAATCGGTCTTGTATGTATAAATCAGATCAGTCCATAATTGGACAAAGCTCTCATATAAGATCCATTTCCTTAAGTCACTTTAAACTATATACATATTTCATTAACATACAAGTATATATGGAAAAAATCCGATATAGTATATTTTGTGTATCGCGAAATTTTTTCGAATTGGCCATATCTTCCATAACAGGTCCATATACTAGATCAAAGTTAGCTTCATAGGTGTATAAAGCAACTAGTAATAAAATTTATTAAATCTCTGAAACTATTTAGATAGGTTTCAAAAAGCTTACAGGTGGAGGGTATTTAAGATTCGATATAGACGAATAATGTTTAAACTTAAATACTATAAACTTTTTTCTATCCCACTGTGCGCTCTATTAAAGCAAAATAAATCATTAAATAAACCTAAAATCGATTTATGGATTGGACTTTATAAAATTTTGAAGAAGGATTAAGACTAGTTACTAAACATCAAATTTTTTTCTATTCCACTGTGGGCTCTATTAAAGCAAAATAAATCATTAAATAGACCTAAAATCGATTTATTGATTGGACTTTATAAAATTTTGAAGAAGTATTAAGACTAGTTACTAAATATCAAATTTTATCGATATTATAACTCAATTATTAAGGTTAAATATAGTGTAAAGTTAACCTTTCATTCTGACAATAACTTTTAAAGTTTAAAAACGATTACAATTATTTTACAACAATAAATCAAAACTAATTGATTAATTGTGTATTAATCCTAAATTGCAAAAAAATGAAAATAATAAACAAATCAGTTGATTTGATTTTTTTCCATTACATTTTTTTTTTATTTTCAATAAAATTCATTAATTTATTTAAATGGGAAGAAAAAGTAAGAAAACAAATTTAAACAGATGCGCCTTTTGATGCTAAAACGGCAAGTGATATAATCACTAAAAAACACTTGTATAAAAATATATTTATATTTATACTTGTATACATCCATTTACACGATTATCATAAAAAAAAATAAATTTACTAATACCTGTAAAACAGTATAATTAATGATTATAAACGCTGATTACCAGTTCCGAGTCGAAGAAGAGACAATCATATAGAAATATCGAAAATGGCAACTCTGAATAGTGGGTGATTCCCAAAACAGTAAATTGAAAAAACTTGTTTAGTTCAAGAGAATTTTATCAAACTACACGATATTGTCTTTTTTTTGTATTTTCTTCATCATAATTTTTAAATGATTTGCATGTTATTTTATTAAAGATTTCTCTTTTTTTTAATGTCTTGAGTTTTTGAACTGTTGACAGAAAGAAAAAAAAATCCCAAAGTAAAAGAAAGAAATAAAGTTTAAAATGAAATAATAATTGAATATTTTTGTTGAATTTATGTAGAGCTCTGCACTTAAGTTATTTAACCACTTAACCACAAACGTGTTAAATTTATTGTTATTTTGTATTTTGAAAACAAAATTCTGTAGCAACAATTTGTTGTTTAGTTGTCGTCTTTTAATTCAGAACACTTCAGGTTAATATTCATATTTAACTTGTATTCTAAAGAAATTAACAGGTTTTATACTCTGGCGCAGTTATTATCGACTTTAACGATACGCTATTTCTGAAAAATGAGAATTTTTCTATAATATTTCTGTGTATTTAAAGATACCAATTATGATTGTGTAAGAGACCATAATTTTTCAGATTATATAATATTGCTCCTAAACCACCTGATATAATGTGTACCAATCGGCTTATAATCATTTTCTGAGCCGATTTTGCAAAGTCCTTGTAATCAAACTACAGGTCGCAATTTTGAAGTTAATTCATTTTTCTATTGTCCCAGGGACGTGCCCCCCGGGCATGTTTCCTTGATGTCAGACCGCATCTTGGTATATTGCAATCCGGGGGTAGATAGGTGCTACCAATACCTGTAGTCTTCCGGGACTATAAATTGGTGTTGACAATTTACTGCCTGGCCTATTCCTTGCATAAATTGGAAAGAGGTCTAACCAGAGCACCACATAATCTGGTACTAAGGGTGGCCAGTTGCCCACAGGACTTGTCCTAGCTGATCAGTTGGTTGAGGTTCCTTCGGGATCAACGTAGTGGCTGTGGTTGAAACCTAAATCGCAGGAAGGGGGTGCTTGGTTAAAAGACTGATACACGGTGAAATATAAATTTTCAAGATACATTTCTGTTATCGTTCCTAGATGCAAGGAGCGGTACAAATTACAGAGCATGACTGTGGATTAATAAAATGTTGGAATTGAGCTGATAATGCGAAGAATTGGTAAACGAAGATGAACGATGTTTTTGATGTCTACTTTGATTCTATAAAGAGAATGGGGTGCTTGATGGATTTGACGGATGAGTGATAATGGGGAACCGATGTAAGATGAACGATGAATGAGAGTTAAACTACGGTCTATCATGCCAATGGAGTGCGAAGTCGTCACTGCCCTTTCTTTAATTTGGAAGCGATTTTTCAACATGGTTGAGTGCCAGCTCAACTTATCACAGTGGGTCTCTGTGACCACTGAAATAAAGTCTTGTCAATTAATATGATCTGTGTTTTTCGGACTACCAATTACGTCCCCTAGGTGCTGTTGCCGAATCAACAGAGCCATAGTAGTGTGGTTGGGCGACATTATGTCGGGGTAGATTGAGCTTGCTCATGACACCTGTCTTTCCCCAACGTGACTACTTTGGCAAGAGATTAGATAGCTCGAGTACTTGAGCAAAGTGCTTGTACATGGACCGGCATATCCATGTACAAAAATTGCGACCTGCGTGTAACAAACACAAAGGGGCAGTGGTGAGTTGTTTACTTGATACTCACCCAGTGGTTGAAAAAGTACCACCGTGAGATAAGGCTCCACGCCAGGTACTCACGTAAAGCACTTCGACTTCATGTCCTAGGGACGTGCCGGGATTATAAACTGGTGATGACACTCCCTGGCTAGTCCTTGGATGATTTGACATGGGGTCTAAACAGAGCACCACATAATCTGGTACTACGGATGGCCAGTTGCCCGCAGGACTTGTCCTGGCTGGTCAGTTGGTTGAGAGATCTACCATTCGAATACATACTTGTATCTGATGGACGAGAGGGATCCTAAGTTGTATCTGTGGAGATGTCGGAATGACAGACGTAGTGATGATTGAAATGTTGGTAAAATTGGTTGAGACGTTGTGGAGCTGTAATATCTTAATCTTTAATTTATTGGAGCATTTCCTTCATGGTTAAGTGTGTTGGAGTTTACTCTAATCACTCTTGTGGCTATTGAAATAAGTCTTGTCAATTAAAAATGGATCCGTGCCTCGGATTACCAATTCGTCTCCTAGGTGCTGTTGCCGAATCAACAGCAGCCATTTCAGTAGTCTGGTTGGGCGACTTTAAGAGGTCAAGGAACGCACTTGGGTGAGTCTTTAGATGTAGGGACAAAGGCATTCCTCATAGCATCAATAGGAGTGTTTTCACCTGATGTTGGATCCGGCCCATCTATCGACTCTAAACAGTGATTGCCTTTTTCTTTGTCGGGGATAGATTGAGCTTGACTTATGATACCTGTCATTCCCCAAAGGGACTATGGAATTTCATATACGTAAATTGCCACCTGCGTGTAAGAGGCACAATGGGGCGGTGGTGAATCGTTGCAAAAGCTCACGCATCTAGTTGAAAAAGACCACCATAGTCCAACGCGGAAGGTGTTTACGTAAAGCACTTCGACATTCGTGTCCCAGCGACGAAGCCCATTTAAAATCGTTAAGATCACATCAATATTTAAGCTAGCCCCCATACAAATGAACCCCCAAGTAGGGCTTGTAAATCTTGTAATCAAACTGCAGGTCACAATTTTCCACTGTCCCAGGGACGAAACCTATTTAAAATGGTTACAATACAACTGAACCTCACAAATAGGGCTCTTGAGCTCATAATTGTGATATCGACAAAAACCCGGGCCGCACCTAGCGAGCGAGCGAGCGAGCGAGCGCGCGAGCGAGGAGCGAGCGAGCGAGCGAGCGAGCGAGCGAGCGAGCGAGCGAGCGAGCGAGCGAGCGAGCGAGGAGCGAGCGAGCGAGCGAGCGAGCGAGCGAGCGAGCGAGCGAGCGAGCGAGCGAGCGAGCGAGCGAGCGAGCGAGCGAGCGAGCGAGCGAGCGACGACCGAGCGACCGACCGAGAGCGAGCGAGCGAGCGAGCGAGCGAGCGAGCGAGGAGCGAGCGAGCGAGAGAGCGGCGACCGAGCGACGCGAGCGAGCGACCGAGCGAGCGAGCGAGCGAGCGAGCGAGCGAGCGAGCGAGCGAGCGAGCGAGCGAGCGAGCGAGCGAGCGAGCGAGCGAGCGAGCGAGCGAGCGAGCGAGGAGCGAGCGAGCGAGCGAGCGAGCGAGCGAGCGAGCGAGCGAGCGAGCGAGCGAGCGAGGAGCGAGCGAGCGAGCGAGCGAGCGAGCGAGCGAGCGAGCGAGAGCGAGCGAGCGAGCGAGCGAGCGAGCGAGCAGCGAGCGAGGAGCGAGCAGCGAGGAGCGAGCGAGCGAGCGAGAGAGCGAGCGAGCGAGGAGCGAGCGAGGAGCGAGCGAGCGAGCGAGCGAGCGAGCGAGCGAGCGAGCGAGCGAGCGAGCGAGCAGCGAGCGAGCGAGCGAGCGAGCGAGAGAGGAGCGAGCGAGGAGCGAGCGAGCGAGAGCGAGAGAGCGAGCGAGCGAGCGAGCGAGCGAGCGAGCGAGCGAGCGAGGAGCGAGCGAGCGAGCGAGAGCGAGCGAGGAGCGAGCGAGCGAGCGAGCGAGCGAGGAGCGAGCGAGCGAGCGAGCGAGCGAGCGAGCGAGCGAGCGAGCGAGCGAGCGAGCGAGCGAGCGAGAGAGGAGCGAGCGAGCGAGGAGCGAGCGAGCGAGCGAGCGAGCGAGCGAGCGAGCGAGCGAGCGAGCGAGAGAGCGAGCGAGCGAGCGAGCGAGCGAGCGAGCGAGCGAGCGAGCGAGAGACGAGCGAGCGATGCGAGCGTAGCGAGCGAGGAGCGAGCGAGCGAGCGAGCTAGCGAGCGAGCGAGCGACGAGCGAGAGAGCGCGCTAGGAGCGAGCGAGCGAGCGAGCGAGCGAGCGAGGAGCGAGCGAGCAGAGCGAGCGAGCGAGCGAGCGGCGAGCGAGCGAGCGAGCGAGCGAGAGCGGAGCGAGCAGCGAGCGAGCGAGCGGCGAGCGAGCGAGCGCAGCGAGCGAGGAGCGAGGAGCGAGCGAGCGAGCGAGCGAGCATGCGGAGCGAGCGAGCGAGCGAGCGAGCGAGCGAGCGAGCGAGCGAGCGAGCGAGCGAGCGAGCGAGCGGAGCGAGCGAGCGAGCGAGCGAGCGAGCAGCGATCGATCGAGTCGGCGAGCGAGCGAGCGAGCGAGCGAGCGAGCGAGCGAGCGAGCGAGCGAGCGAGCGAGCGAGCGAGCGAGCGAGCGAGCGAGCGAGCGAGCGAGCGAGCGAGCGAGCGAGCGAGCGAGCGAGCGAGCGAGCTGAGCGAGCGAGCAGCGAGCGAGCGAGCGAGCGAGCGAGCGAGCGAGCGGAGCGAGCGGAGCGAGCGAGCGAGCGAGCGAGCGAGCGAGAGCGAGCGAGCGAGCGAGCGAGCGAGCGAGCGAGCGAGCGAGCGAGCGAGAGAGCGAGCGAGCGAGCGAGCGAGCGAGCGAGCGAGCGAGCGAGCGAGCGAGCGAGCGAGCGAGCGAGCGAGCGAGCGAGCGAGCGAGCGAGCGAGCGAGAGAGCGAGCGAGCGAGCGATAGCGAGCGAGAGAGCGAGCGAGCGAGCGAGCGAGCGAGCGAGCGAGCGAGCGAGCGAGCGACGAGCGAGCGAGCGAGCGAGCGAGCGAGCGAGCGAGCGAGCGAGCGAGCGAGCGAGCGAGCGAGCGCAGCGAGCGAGCGAGCGAGCGAGCGAGCGAGCGAGCGAGCGAGCGAGCGAGCGAGCGAGCGAGCGAGCGAGAGAGAGCGAGCGAGAGAGCGAGCGAGCGAGGAGCGAGCAGCGAGCGAGCGAGCGAGCGAGCGAGCGAGCGAGCGAGCGAGCGAGCGAGCGAGCGAGCGAGCGAGCGAGCGAGCGAGCGAAGCGAGCGAGCGAGCGAGCGAGCGAGCGAGCGAGCGAGCGAGCGAGCGAGCGAGCGAGCGAGCGAGCGAGCGAGCGAGCGAGGAGCGAGCGAGCGAGCGAGAGAGCGAGCGAGCGAGCGAGAGAGCGAGCGAGCGAGCGAGCGAGCGAGCGAGCGAGCGAGCGAGCAGCGAGGAGCGAGCGAGCGAGCGAGCGAGCGAGCGAGCGAGCGAGAGAGCGAGCGAGCGAGCGAGAGAGCGAGCGAGCGAGCGAGCGAGCGAGCGAGCGAGCGAGCGAGCGAGCGAGGGCGAGAGAGCGAGAGAGCTATCGCGATCTATCGATCGAGATCTAGTATCTATCTATCGATCTATAAGCGAGCTATAGATCTAGCTATCTATCTATCTATCTATCTATCTATCTATCTATCTATCTATCTATCTATCTATCTATCTATCTATCTATCTATCTATCTATCTATCTATCTCTCTGTCTAGGCGCTCATTCTAAGTGGTTGGTGAGTATACAACTCCGACTATAATTTATATCCAAACCTACATCCCTTGTATCAAAAGTAGGTACCCAAAGAGATGTACAACACCTTACACACGGACATACATAATTTATGAATATGTATGCATAAAGGTGTGTACAATTGTGTACGACAATAGAAAAAGAGTAAAGATGAGCTGTTGACCACTCAGAGTGAAATGAAAAAAAAAAAAATACTTTTTTTTATTTGTTTATTTTGTATTTATTTACAGGTGAGTTTAAAGTTTTGAAAAAAAACCTCTATATTTTGTACGTTTTGTTCACATTTATAAGAAGACGTTTTATTACCAGTTACGTTTAAACGTCCATTTGATGGCAAACTGTTAAGACGTATTTACAGACAACAATTTTAAATTTATCTAAAATATACCGGTAAATTAATACATAAAATATAAATTATAAAAACATTTCAACTGTGTTAAAAATTAAAAAAAAAAGCTTTCATAATCAACAAAATATACAGAAAATTAAAAAAGAACAATCAAGTTTATTGTGATCACCAACAGAATTAAAATTTAAAAATTATAAAGTAAATCTATGCCGTGCTTTGATTTTAAATCTAAGACGTAGTTTGTGGATTCTTGCTAAAAAATATATATATACAATACACATTTCTGAAACGATTCTCTATCGGTGTGTTGATCCAGCCAATGACGCATGATTCCAGTAAATAGAGTTTAACCAAAGAAAACATCATTATGATGATCTTGTTTATGTGCTAATGATGTTCTAAATGATGGCAACGCTCTTGAAAATATATTTTTTTATATTAAAATTAAAGATTAGTTTTAGATTTCCTTACTGATTTGGAAAAATTTAGAAAAACAAAAATACAAAATAAAATCACTTTGTTTCAATGATCTTGAATCTTATCGCGATTAAAATTTTGAAAAGAAAAAAATAATTGAAATAATTATTGAACATTTAACATCAGCAACATCAGTTTTGCAAGTTTGCGCAAAGCGTCAGATTGTTGCGATTGTGAGTTTCGTTATTTCGTTATTTTGTGATTTTTGTTTTTTTTTTTCTTAGAAAATTTTTTATGGCAAAAAATAAGAAAAGACAAACAATACAAAAAAAATTTAATATTTAAATAAAAACACTTAATTATTTAATAGTTTCCTGTTGTGATTTTATAGTTTGTTTGTGTGTGTGTGTTATTTTTATTTTACCAAAACACAAAATAGAAAACTTAACAAAAAAAATTTTGTTCAAAACACCGTCGCCCAACTAAAAATAAATACACCCCTGACTTTTAAATACAAAAAATGTTTAAACAAACAATTGATAAAGAAACTTAACTTAAAATATTTGTTTATGACAATTAAATAAACTAAAAATATTTAATAACAATTAAAAAAAAACGCTGATTAACAAAATTAATTTGTGTATAAAATGTGAAAAAACTGTTCAAGTTATTTAATTTGTGTATTCTAATGTTAATTATATATTTTCAATAATTATTACCCATAAATAACCGGTCACTTTTTCTAATTTGAATTTTGGCTGCGAAGAATAATTGGGAATTTCCCATTTTATAAGCACCCTATAGTAAGCAATTTGTATTCAACGCATAAACCTGTTATTATTTTAATCGATTTTTTAGTCATTATTTCGGAATATAATAGAATAAAATTCCAATCTATGGTATTCCGATGTGAGTGATTCGATTGATTCACCTATAGTTCTTCAATCTAGAGGCAATTTAGTAACGAGTCCGTTACTAAATCTCAAACTACACTAATGGTTCAGAATCGGAAATGGGGTCGGGAATTTTTCTCTCTTAGTCTCTCTTCTATAGTTGTCGTAAGGATCGCGTGAAATCAACAATTAATATTTTCCTGGAAAGTCTATTACGATTCCAAACTCCAAATTTAATTTAGGTCGAATAGAGTCATCAGACATTAACTTCCTACAACAGGTAAAACAACATCTTAATTTAGTTTTCACCCGATTACCAATAGGCTAAAGATTGTTAACATCTGTCTTAACTGGTAGTCTTTCTTCAGGGAATAGATTCTTTCATCTGTTATTAACAAGGTTCTAAACTCGAATTTAAAAAGATCAAATAGGTAATCAGCTATTAACTTCATACTCAAAGTTAAACAACACCTTGTTGAGGTTCTCTGCCGTTTATAGTCGGTCAAAAATTGTCAACTCAGCTAGAACCAGAATAGGGAATAGTTTCCAACAACTGTTTCCAAACTGTTACAGCAACACCTCAGAATAAATATAGGTCTTAAAATCTAAAGACGTTATTTATGGTGTGTTCTTGAGTGACTCGAAAGTGTTTTCAAAATCTCTGGACTGCGACATCAATCATGACTAACTATTGGGAGATAAAAGAAATCGATTTTGGACGATCCGTCATGATCATGATCTCATGGTGATCTATATATAGACGGCTCCACATCCCTGTTCTTCTTCAGCTCCACACATATCAAATCGTTTGCAAAATTTAGTCCCATAGTCACGCCTCTGTGAGGTCCAGTTGAATTGCCAAGAGAACCGAAAACTCATACCGATATATAATTTTCGCCGTAAACTGACATTCTCTTCCACGAACACCTCGAAAGTAGCTCTCCAATAACCGGCTCAAGACAAACTCTCAAACAATGTATGGCGGGCCACCGTTTTCTATCCCCCAGGGTATATCACTTTCGCTCGATCAATTGTTTAATCATCTTGGAGTAGTGCGACATTTCAGTTCTGTATAGTACAGTATAGTCTAGTATTTAGTCCAGTCTATAGTCTAGTCTATAGTCTAGTCTATAGTCTAGTCTATAGTCTAGTCTATAGTGTAGTCTATAGTCTAGTCTATAGTCTAGTCTATAGTCTAGTCTAGTCTAGTCTATAGTCTAGTCTATAGTCTAGTCTATAGTCTAGTCTATAGTCTAGTCTATAGTCTAGTCTATAGTCTAGTCTATAGTCTAGTCTATAGTCTAGTCTATAGTCTAGTCTATAGTCTAGTCTATAGTCTAGTCTATAGTCTAGTCTATAGTCTAGTCTATAGTCTAGTCTATAGTCTAGTCTATAGTCTAGTCTATAGTCTAGTCTATAGTCTAGTCTATAGTCTAGTCTATAGTCTAGTCTATAGTCTAGTCTATAGTCTAGTCTATAGTCTAGTCTATAGTCTAGTCTATAGTCTAGTCTATAGTCTAGTCTATAGTCTAGTCTATAGTCTAGTCTATAGTCTAGTCTATAGTCTAGTCTATAGTCTAGTCTGTAGTCTAGTCTATAGTCTAGTCTATAGTCTAGTCTATAGTCTAGTCTATAGTCTAGTCTATAGTCTAGTCTAGTCTATAGTCTAGTCTATAGTCTAGTCTATAGTCTAGTCTATAGTCTAGTCTATAGTCTAGTCTATAGTCTAGTCTATAGTCTAGTCTATAGTCTAGTCTATAGTCTAGTCTATAGTCTAGTCTATAGTCTAGTCTAGTCTAGTCTATAGTCTAGTCTATAGTCTAGTCTATAGTCTAGTCTATAGTCTAGTCTATAGTCTAGTCTATAGTCTAGTCTATAGTCTAGTCTATAGTCTAGTCTATAGTCTAGTCTATAGTCTAGTCTATAGTCTAGTCTATAGTCTAGTCTATAGTCTAGTCTATAGTCTAGTCTATAGTCTAGTCTATAATCTAGTCTATAGTCTAGTCTATAATCTAGTCTATAGTCTAGTCTATAGTCTAGTCTATAGTCTAGTCTATAGTCTAGTCTATAGTCTAGTCTATAGTCTAGTCTTTTTTTTTTTTTTTTTTTTATTTTTTTTTTTTTTTTTTTTTTTTTTTTTTTTCGTCATCCAAAACCCCTGCGGGACCGTCTATAATGATATTGCATCGCAGGGTTGGTTAGCCTTATTTTAGCTATTTATCTCAATTAACGTTTCTCGTCTCACTTTCTCTTCCGCTCTTAGCTTCTCATGAACACCTTTAATCATTTTGCTTAATACTTCCCAGTTTTCTGATTTTTGTACCATTAAGTCGACAATATTATGCGGACTTAGGTGATTGCCAACCATTTCTTCCGCTTCTTGTCTCTCTTGTTGATAGCGGGGACAGTGGAACATGACGTGCTCCGGGTCTTCTACTGTATTGGGACAATGCGGGCATTCTGAAGAATCGTCCAGTCCAAATCTGTTCAGATAGCTTCTATAACCGCCATGACCAGAAAGGAACTGTGTTAGGTGATAGTTTACTTCGCCATGCTTTCTATTCCACCACACGTATATATTTGGGATTAATCCAAAAGTCCACCTTCCTTTGCGGCTTTCTTCCCATCTGATTTGCCATAATCGCATTGACTTTTCTCTTTCTATCTTTCGTATGTTTATACCATCATGTTCACCCCGTATTGCTCTTCTCTTCGATTCATATATACGTTTGGCTTCATCTGCTAAGATGTCGACAGGTATCAGCCCTGCAATGACATACGCCGCATCTTCAGATGTTGTACGATATGAACTACATACTCTTAATGCAGATAGCCTATAAACTGCAACTAGTTTTCTTGCCGTTGATTTTACGTTAAGAGCTCCAGCCCATATGGGAGCGGCGTAAAGGATAACAGAGCTAACCACCGTAGATATTAGTTTTCTCTTGTATTGTTTCGGCCCACCTACGTTTGGCATCATTCTTTCGAGTGCAACTCTAATATTCGATGCTTTATTGTGAACATACTCAATGTGAGCTTTGAAATTCAATCTAGCGTCTATTATAATCCCAAGGTACTTAAGATGAGTATTTGATCTAACCTGATGTTCTCCTACGGTTATTTCTATATTTTCTCTTTTCCGACGGCTCGTCGTCAGCACTACTTCAGTTTTATGTTCTGCTAGCTCCAGGCCAGCACTTTTCATCCAGTTTCTTATAGTTAATATTACCTCGTTAGAGATTAGTTCTACTTCATCTTTAAATCTTGCTGAAACAGTTACCGCGATGTCGTCGGCAAAGCCTATTATATTTGCTTCTTCTGGAATATTCAGCGTTAATACATCGTTGTACATAACGTTCCATAATAAGGGGCCAAGCACCGAACCTTGTGGAACACCTGCGGTGACCTTGTATATTTTGCTACCGTCATCAGTGTTGTAGCACAATATCCTATTTGTGAAGTAGCTTCTTATCATCAGTGTTAGGTAATCCGGTATGCCAAGTCTACATAATTTATTAATTATTAGTCCCCAATTTGCGGAGTTAAACGCGTTTTTTACATCAAGTGTAATTATTGCACAGTATTTTCTGTTTGCGCCTTTGCCTTCAATAGCCGTTCGTGCTGTTTCAACTACCATGTTAATCGCATCGATGGTTGACCTAGCCTTTCGAAACCCGTATTGTCGGGTTGATAAACCTCCGTTTTCTTCCACAATTGGTAGTAGTCTGTTGTATATTATTTTTTCAAGTATTTTACCACTTGTATCAAGGAGGCATATTGGCCTATATGCTGAGGGGTCTCCTAGACGTTTATTGGGTTTTGGAATCAAGATTAGTGATTGTTTCTTCCATGCTTCAGGGAAAACTGCCTCTTTGAGGCATTGGTTAAATAAATCAACAAATGTTTTAGTTGATTGTTTAATTGCCAACTTAAGAGCATTGTTTGGGACGCCATCAGGTCCAGGTGCTTTGTCATCTCCGATTTTATCTACTATTGAGATTAGTTCTTCTTCCGTTGTTAACTCTATGTTTTCTGCGTGATATGGACTTCTTGTTGTAAATACGGAGTTTATGTGTTCTGGAAACAAAGTCTTAACTATTTTATCAAGTAGCTTAGGACAACTGGGTTGGGGGGTTTTCTTTCCCTTAAGGCGAGAGGTGACCACTTGGTAAGCCTTTCCCCATGGATCTGAATCTGCTTCTAAGCATATCTGTTTGAAGCTGTTCTTCTTACTTTTTAGAATTGCATGTTGGAATTCTCTCCTTGCGTATTTGTATTCGCAACACGCTTCTTCAAATCCTGGTCGACCTCTGAGACGTTTAGTCTTTCTTCTGGCTCTTAGACAAGTGGCTCGGAGGTTGCTGATCTCTGAGTTCCACCAATAGTTTGGAGGACGATTCTTTGTTATTCTTCTCCTTGGCATTGCAGAATCACAAGCTCTTCTAAGCCTTAATGAGACCTGTTTCGTCATTTCAGATGCTGTTCCATTCAGTTCTGTAAAATTCAAAAATTCTTGAGTAAATGCTTCTTTGTCAAGTCTCTTAGAAGCCCATCCTGTATAGTTTACGTTGTTCTCCTCCCTATGGGATCGTCTTCTTTCTAAGTTACTAGTAGAGAATATAATAGCCTGGTGGTCACTGTGGGTGTAATGTCCACTTACTGACCACTCCATAACTCTTGCTAAGGAACTACTTGTAAATGTCAAATCCACAATTGAATTTCTTTCTCTAGCGATAAATGTCGGTGTATTACCATTATTGGCTAGCACTAGGTTTCGTCCCGAAAAGGCTTCGAGTAGAATGCTTCCTCGGGTGTTGGTTCTTTGGCTTCCCCATTCAACAGCCCACGCGTTGAAATCGCCAGCTATAATTTTTGGGTTATGATGATCTGAGTCCCTTAGCAGATGGTCTAACATCAGTTGGAATTGCACAATTGTTGAGCTTGGAGGAGCATAGCAGCTGTAGATATGGATGCCTCCTATTTTAGCTCTAATAAAACCGTCTTCTTCGTGTTCTGAAATTTCCTCTATAGCCTTGTTTCCACAAGCCCAAATAGCAGCTTTTCCACTTAAGTCTTTAACCCATGCAGAGCTGTTCATATCTCTATACTGCTCACTAATAATGGCGACATCAACACGAGATTCGCATATTATCTGCGAAAGCAAGTCCTGTGCCGCCTGACAGTGGTTGAGATTTATTTGTACGAATCTCATTTCCTCATTTTACTAATTGCCTTTTTAAAGACAGGGCATCTTCCACTACCAGCTACATGATTTGTATCGGCATTTTCCACTTCTTTGCAGAACATACATTCTGGATTATTTTTACAGTCCCTTGCTATGTGTCCGCCAGCTCCGCATCTTCTACATAGTTTCGACCTGTCTTGTTTATTTGTACACGTAGTGGAGATATGACCAAATTCCAAGCATCTAAAACATTTCGTAAGGAGCCGTTTTTCCCTTATTCGGCATATCACCCATCCTATTTTGACTTTGCCTATTTCGATGGCTTTACGTCCCATTTCTACTGGAAGCCTAACGCTTGCAGTCTGGGTGCCACTATAACTCTTTCTAAGACTCGTTATATCCGACTCCTTTATTGAAATCCCTAGGTGATTATTGAAAGCTTCACATATATCAGACTTTGTAGTAATTTCGTCAATATCCTTGCATTCAATTACGGTCATCTGTCTACTGGTTCTAATATTAGCCTGCTGCCCAACCGATTTTTCCACCTTTGCTTGGAATTGATCAACACTTTGTTTATTGGCTGTATTAATTTCCAGTAGGAGGTCACCTTTAAGTGTCCTTCTTATTCGGGACACGCATTCTCCAAGATCTTTTAAGTTTGGGTCCGATTTTATATGTTTCAATATATCCGCATACGTAGCCTTTCCTTTCGCTGAAATAATCATTGCTTCTTTCTCCTTTCTTTTTTTTACTATTTTCTTACGTGGCACCGTTCTCCATGAATTTATATCATCATTGGTTTTGGGTTTTCCATTGACAATAGTCTCCATCACTTCAGATTTCTTTTGTGTTTGGTTTGTTATTTTAGACTTCTTGGGTATTGGGGTTTTTGACGATATATCTCCGGGCTCCCTGCTTCTCTTTAAATCTTTCATATGCTCCGTTTTGGGAGTTGTTTGTGTTGACAGCTCTTTTGTTTCGGGGGCTTGTAATGTCCCATTTAACGTCATCTCCTTTCTAACTTTGTTGTACGTCGCCTTTATGGCCCATGCTTGGTTCTTAATGGAATGATGGATATTATTCTTCGGCTTCATGAACTTTATCAGTCCATCTATTAGGTTACCCAGTTCTATGAAGAGGGTGTTACCAGCAGAGGTTTCCTCCAGTATTTCAGTTTGATCGTTAGTCGGTGTAGCTGTAGGTGTTGCGGTCTGTATAGGGATCGATGTCGGTGTAGCCATCGGGGCCGTGGATGGTACTGGGATCTCTGTCGGTGTTGCAGTCGGAGTTGGTACAGAAGTTGTTGTCGGTGTAGCGGTCGCTGTCGGTTTATGAATAATCGGCGTTGAAACATATGGTGATGCAGGCGGGGACCTTGCTATTCCAGAGTTTCTGCGAAAAGGATTATCCACATTACACTGTTCCTTGTTTTTGTTCTTGCCTGTAGCTTTAGCTTCTAGCTCAGCCAGGTGTGCTGCTGAATTAGAAGCATTACAGTAATTGGATCTCGACGACTGAGAGCCTGTTTTCACACCCTCTAAAGCCGCCGGTACTGGGTTTATTACTCCCTGCACCGTAACTTTGGATTTATACGTATACTTTTCCATTTTGTTGTTTGTGGGTTTGCGTTTTTAACCTATCCGCCAGGAATGCTTTTTCAGCCGTCCCTAACCTGGAAACAGACGCTGACCAGGAAGCCGTCCAATTTGTCTAGTCTATAGTCTAGTCTATAGTCTAGTCTATAATCTAGTCTATAGTCTAGTCTATAGTCTAGTCTATAGTCTAGTCTATAGTCTAGTCTATAGTCTAGTCTATAGTCTAGTCTATAGTCTAGTCTATAGTCTAGTCTATAGACTAGTCTATAGTCTTGTCTATAGTCTAGTTTCAAGTCCAGTCTATAGTCTAGTCTATAGTCTAGTTTATAGTCTAGTCTATAGTCTAGTTTATAGTCTAGTTTATAGTCTAGTCTATAGTCTAGTCTAGTGTATGGTCTAGTTTATAGTCTAGTATATAGTCTAGTCTATAGTCTAGTCTATAGTTTCATTTAAGTTAGGGCAAACCGTAACTCAAGACCTGATCATCGACTAAAAATTTCATTTGTAAAGGAATATTTCGTAGATTTTATGAAGTGTATCTTTGAGTCTATGCCGCCCAATGTCTGTGTTTTAATTCACACAAACAATTAACTTTGAATGCTAAACATTTGAAGTTGTAATTGATTTTAAATACAATGTAAATATCATTATTTATTTGTAACTATTAATTTATGTATCTTTTTTGAATTATTCATGAAAATTTAAAAAGCAACACCTTTGGATGTTTTTTCATAATTAAATGTTTGTAAACAAATTTGTTTGCATGTACATTATTTAAATTTCAAAGTTTCCCCTTCCTAACTAATTTCTTTCTCACGATAATGTGAAAAAATTAAAAAAAACTACGTCATGATTTGTCATAAAAACAAAATATTACAGACATTTCATGAATTAGAATGTTATGGGTAGAGTTTTACAGGCCTGTCACAGAATTTCTTTTCAATCGAAATTGGAATTATAAAGTAAATAAATCGTTAAAAACTGTAAAAAATAATAATTTTAAACTACTGTCAATTCCACGTTGAAAATGTGAAGTGGGTTCATTCTGAAAAAGTTGTAATCTTCCTTTTTTGAAGAAAAAAATTAGGGAAGATAATTCCACTTTCGATCGGAATGGAATTCTGTGACAGGCCTGATAGTAAACTCTTTTTAGCATACGATTTACTACATCGTAATAAATTAATCATTTAGTTATTAGCGAAATTCCCTTCTGGATTTATTCTTAAAATGTTCGTGTTTAAAGTTAATAAATATTATTATTATTTTTTTTAATTACACTGATGATCACATTAAAATTTGATACTTTTTTTTGTATTTATAATCATTAAATTTGTTTAATTTAAATATTAACATTTTCATTTTATTTATATTTCAGTTATATCAATATGTGGAGATTTATTTTAATATCAACATGTGTTTTGTGGGGAGTTATGAATTCAGAAGCTGGTAAGTATTTAAATAAATTAAAATGTTTAAATGTGTACGACATGTATTTAAATATATGTACATACATACACGGAAGTTTAAAACAAGTATATAATGTAGACTTTAGCACTTTATATTTGATAGTGTCCCATGGCGTTAGATGCTATAGAAGTTTTAGCCTCAAATCAGTCAATTTGTATTGATTTAATGACGATTAGATGTTTATACGAAAACAGTCTAGTCTATAGTTTAGCCTATAGTCTAGACTAAAGTCTATTCTATAGTCTAATCTATAGTCTAATCTGTAGTCTAGTCTATAGTCTAATCTATATTCTAGTCTATAGTCTAATCTATAGTCTAATCTATAGTCTAATCTCTAGTCTAATCTATAGTCTAGTCTATAGTCTAATCTATAGTCTAATCTATAGTCTAGTCTATAGTCTAATCCATAGTCTAATCTATAGTCTAATCTATAGTCTAATCTATAGTTTAGTCTATAGTCTATAGTTTAATTTATAGTCTAGTCTATAGTCTAATCTATAGTCTAGCCTGTAGTCTAGCCTTCAGTCTAGCCTTCAGTCTGGCCTCCAGTAGAGTCTATAGTCTAGACTATAGTCTAGTCTATAGTCTATTCTATAGTCTAGTCTATAGTCTAGCCTAGTCTAGTCTAATCTATAGTTAGTCTAGTCTATAATCTAGTAATTTCCAAGAAACAGCCTATTCTACAATTTAGCCTATAGTCTAGTTTATAGTCTAATTTACAAGAAAACAGTATAGGCAATAGTTTAGTCTATATTTTAGTCTATCGTCTAGAATATTGTTTAGTCTATAGTCTAGCCTATAGTCTGGCCTATAGTCTAGCCTCTATTCTAGCCTATAGTCTACTCTATAGTCTAGTCTATAGTCTACTCTATAGTCTAATCTATAGTCTAATCTATAATCTAATCTATAGTCTAATCTATAGTCCTATCTATAGCGCAATCTCTAGTTTTGCTTATAGTCTAGCCTCCAGTCTAGCCTCTAGTGGAGTCTATAGTCTAACCAATAGTCTAGTCTATATTCTGGCCTTTATCTAGTCTATAGTCTAGCCTTTATCTAGTCTATAGTCTAGCCTGTAATCTAGCCTATAGTCTAGTCTATAGCCTATCCAATAGTCTGTTCTATAGTCTAGTCTATAGTTTAGCCTATAGTCTAGTCTGTAATCTAGTAATTTCCAAGAAAGCAGCCTAGTCTACAGTTTAGCCTATATCCTAGTCTATAGTCTAATTTACAAGAAAACAGTCTAGTCTATAGTTTAGTCCATATTTTAGTCTATAGTCTAATCTATGGTCTAGTATAGTCTATTTTCTAGCCTATAGTCTAGTCTATTATCCTTTCTATAGTCTAGTCTATAATCTAGCCTATAGTCTAGCCTATAGTCTAGCCTATAGTCCAGCCTATTGCCTAGTCTATGGTCTAGTCTATAGTCTAGGCTATAGTCTAGTCTGAAGTCTAGTCTATGGTCTGGTATATATCCTAGTTTTAAGTCTGGTCAATAGCCTGGTCTATAGTATAGTCTATATCAACAAAACAGGTGGAGTTTATGTGATCCATGGACCATAGAACACAAAAAAAAGTATAGTGTTCATGAATATTAGGAAACTTTTTAAAGCGTCATAATGTCCATGGTGTTAGTCCACTGTATCCGAATTTTATTGGAATATTGATTGATGTCCGGTATATGTAGCTGCATTTCGAATCGGCTTTATTGTTTTAATTTCTGAGGCTTTTCAAAATGATTCTTTTTTCCTTTTTACGTTCAACCACTCATCTCTAAGCACAGTTACGTTCTGTGTTAGGTTCCGTGATGAATCAGCTGATTAGCTTTTAGCTTACGAAAACACGAGGCAAACCTCACGTTACAAAAAAACGACTTAAACATAAGCTAAAAGTGAATTAGCTGGGTTGTCACGGAACGTTGTCAGTCGCAGTTCAGGTCTGAGTTCAGATATCTCTTAAATGCGCTCAGTCCGATTAATGTAGGCCGACGAAATTTGAAAAAGTCAAAACCCTTAATTAGACTGCCGCTCTTAAGCCCGATCTGACTTTAGATTCTTTCCATCACATCTGGGATTTTAAATATTGTGTCCTGAAGTTTGAAAAAACTTAATTTTTTACCCTTTTTGAGACGTTATAGTCAAGACGTTGTATGCAATCTAAAAGTCCATTATGCTAACTTTAAAATGAACACTTTAGATTAAGACAAATTTCAATATATTCCAAGCAAATAAGAAGTTCTACTGCTAATATTTTCAAAAATCATTTTAAGGCTTCTAAAAATCTAATGTTTTATATAATCGTGGACCTAGGACCTTCTTAGTATTATTATTTTTTCTTTTTTTTACACTAATTACAACCAATATAATCCAATTTCTTTTCAGCTTCTAGAAACATGAAAAAACGTGGAGTGGGTTCTTATGCCGGCAGCTACTCCAACTCAAATGGTGAGAATAATGGTTATGTCGGTAATTACAATGACTACGATGATTTCAATTATGCTCCAGATTTTGGATTCGGTTTCTTGGATCCTTATGCTTTTCATCAACAATTGACAGCACAAATTTTGGCTCAACAAGCTGCTACTCAAAAGTAAGAAAAATTTTCTTTTACTTCGAACAACTTTTTTAGACTTTATTCGAATGCTTTTTATAAATGTCTATTGCTTTTGGTCCTGGTGGAGTTCTAATGCAATCTTTAATGCTTGTAGCTAATTCCTATAAATTTTCCTCTAAATAAATACATTTTCCCTTAGTGCTATTGCCTCGACTATTTCTATGGGTGATGCAACGGTGACAGCAGATGCTTCTAATATGCCTAATGATATACCAGATTATGATGAGTAAATATTTCTTTCTCTCTAAACTGTCTATTTTAATTTATTGTTAATTTATATTTTAAATGTTTTTTTTAATAATTTATTTTGTTGTATTAATTAATTATTTAATTATTAATTTCGTTAAGTCAAATTCGTCGCCAACAAGCTGCTTTCTTCGATAATATCAGACATCAAAATCACTACAGCTATAAGGGCGGCAAGGGTAATCGTTATGCTCCCAACTACTCAGCAGCTGCTGCCTCTATTGGACCCGGCGGTGGTTATCAAACAGCTTTCATTAGCCCTGAAAATCCTGTAAGTTTGCTTTATTTAAAAATCATTTGCTTTGTTTGAGATTTACTTTTAAACTCTTTCAATTTTAGGCTATTCCCAATGTTAGCAATCGTTTCGGTTCGACCAGTCCCGGCGGCTACAAGGGTGTCTCCGTTAGTTCTTATAGCTCCAGTTCAGACATTAATGGCAAAAAGACCAGTAATCGTGGTTCACAAACGACAATCAACGACAATGGCCGCATCACCACCTACAAGGTCCATTCATAAGTTGTGTAATCTCGGCTAAATTGTTTTGATAAGTTCTACATTTTTTAACTTATACTCGTATAAATTATTTTATTAAATTATTTGACGAAATTTCTTATTTAATATTTTCTTAATTTAATTTAAATTATATTCTTATGTATCTATCAACATATATTATTCGAAGATAGAATGAAAAAAAAAACGAAACACATACACACAATAAAAAAATATTTAAAAATGATAATAAATTATTTAATACTCATATCAATTAAAAGTTTGATTTGTTTAATTATTTTATTGAATCAGAAAATTTCAGTTTATTTTTCTAGGAATTTGCTATTATATCTGAATATTTTAATAATATATCTGAACTAAATTTTATAATGATATATGTTTGATTAGCTTCTGCGTCCTGGGTCCATTTATGATCATGGATTTTTTTATGATAGCAACAGTTATATATACTTTTCTTTTTTCGTCATTTTGAAAACTAAACACTTTTGAATTCGAATTATATCCCCTCGATCTAGTTGATCGTTTTAGCATTTGATGATCGTTTTAGAATTTAATGATTCTATCCCCTTAGGATGTGCGACCTATTGTAACTTCAATTAATCGACGATCTAGAATTTGATGATCGTTTTAGAATTTAATGATCGTTTTAGAACTTTCCCAGAACCCTATAAACTTTATGTTTTTTACTAGGATTACTTCTATGAATTATAAATATATATAAACTAAAATCATTTTACACCTACCTTTTTCGTGGTGGGTTTAAATGTTTACCTTTATGTAGATCACCCTTTGAAAATGTGTATGCCTAAAATTATGCAACAGTGTGAATGTTTATGCTGATCGATTGATTATTTATAGACTACTATATAATGGTAACCATGTAAATACACTGTAAGAAATGTATGTTTAAGTTACATTTATATTTTTAAATGAGTGTAACTTGTTGCCCATTGGTCCTAGAAAAAATTGTCCAAAGTACTTTAGATAGCTATATTTTTATATAAAACTTAGTTGTGCCGATTTTTGAAGATAACCTAGTATAATTTTCTTGGTCAAGCACTAAGGTGATGACCCCTACTCATGCAGTACATTGTTCTAGATCAAGGAAAATAGGGAGGGAGAATAGAGAAAGCAGTGTGGTGGACGATTTAAACCTTTTAACATAGAATGTGGCGGGGAATACTTCTGCAGAAAGTTTGTTCTACATATGAACAGTGCGGCTGAAGAATGAATTTTCCCTGTAATGTGATGTGCGATCCACTGATCAATCAACCACAAATGGCAGTGTTCTTGATGAGAGTCACGTCCGCGTAAAAATATACTGGTATCTGGAATGAGTTTCCTAATATCAGAGGAACACATTCCATTATAATATCGATGGAACAGTTAAAAACTCCTCACGTTGCGACGGTGCTCCAGTGAAACAGTTGGATACCCTATTGTCACCAATAAGTACCTTAGCCATCTCCTGTGCGCGTTCGAGTAGCTCCAAAATAGACTTTAAATCTCCGGTCCATATATGAGAGTTGTATGCCATTTTCGTTCGAATATACATAAGAGGTATAAATAGTAAAAAGATCAGATCAGGAGTAAAGTATGTCTTACAACGTTTCAAAAAACCGAGACACTTTAATGATTCTTTCAGCACTTGAAAAATGTGTTTAGTCCAGCGGACATCGCACTATATTTTCATGCCCAGAACATCAAAAGTTTCCGATTTCTTAATATTTACACCATTCACAAATATTGATGGAGCAACATTATCTGCCATGCGCTTATGTGTTAAAAAACAATATTGAATCTTGGAGGGCCTTAATATCGACTCTGTTAAAACACTACAATCAGAGATTTTTTATCAAGTTGTGATTGAGCTATTCATTCATATTGCGCCTCATTGCCGCAATCTCTAAAGGGCTTGTCCTATAATTTAATGAATAAGAAAGGTCATTTCTGAATATAAGAAATAGGGTAGGGGAAAGAATGGAGCCTTGCGGTTAGCCTGAATTAATCTTGAACTCGTTTGATAATCCATATTTCATCAAAATATCTTTAAAATTTAGGTTTATACCGATAGCCAGACAGTTAGATGGACATGTCTTATTCGACTCAGAAAATGATTCTGAGTCGTTCGGTGGGTGTAGGACCAATATTTTTGTGCATTTAAAACATCAGCACAAACGCTTAATATTAGATAAGATTGGAGCTAGCAAGGCAGCACCCAAGATCTTAGCTCTGCGAGACCCTAATGTTGGGCAGCTGCATAAGACATGTTCTGAGGTTTCATCATGTAGGCCACAGAATCTGCATAGATTTGTTGAAGAGTTGCCTAGAATGAATTGATGGTATCTGGGACTAATGTCCAGTAAGTAATACCGTAGTACTCTGAGATCGCTTTTATTGAGCGCTAATAGTTTTTGGGATTTTCCTTTTGACAGTGTAATGAAACGTTTTGTCTGTCTGAGCCCTGGTATTGCTTTCCAATGGCGAATAAATTCAGATTTTACCCAAGAGTCACATTTATCCTCGGGGAATGCCAAAGAAATTCTCAGGGCCGATTAGTTGGCGACTAGCGCCTATTCTATTTGCTAGGCAGTCTTCCCCAGCAAAAACTCGGTAATGGGTTGTACTTCCATAACCACTTACTTTTCAATGACTACTACTTATCGTCTGCATTACTTAGCAGTACTCTAGTAATGACTTTTTTATAATCTGATATAGAAGTACTTTATTTTCGGCTTTGTCATTTTGTTTGCACATTTTATTTAATTACGTGTAAAGAATTGTATTTTACAAAAAAGAAAACAAAATAAAATTTGTGTGTGAAAACCATTATTTGACGCGCAATAAAATAGCTAAGCAGTGAGTAGAACGGTTGACTAACAAACCGAAGTCCCTGGTTCGTATTCTAGCTGGCTCTTTTTATTATTAAAAAATAAAACAACTTACTCAACAACTGTTTTGTAAGAGAAATTGCAAGTACTTCTTTAACTCCCTATTTGTAAGCGAGCGTAGAAGTACTTGCCTCCAATGACATCACCGTGTTAAAATAATGACTTAAAATGCTAATGAAGAAGTAGTGAAAAGAGGTTTTATTAGCTTTTTAACTCATTACTTTTCAATGTAAGTTTTTCCTGTGTCCTTATTCATTGCAAGAGTGACCCTAATGACCAGGTACCCAACACAAGGTCAGTTTGTTGTGTTTACCTAACTCATTGAGTGAAGTCAAGCAGTCCCGACCTTACCTCGTATGACAATAAGGTGACCCACAGTCGGGAATTCTAATGTATGGGTAATTTATGAATAGTTTTAGTATACTCATATGTGCTACCAAGTCCCCAGTTATCAAGTTGGCATACCTGGTAGGCGAATTGCTGATCTGCAAGCTTCTTCCTTTATAAGGATGTGCAGTGGTGGGATATGCAATATTGCACCTATGGCATATGTGGGACAATTTCTCATAGCTCCAGTTATGGAGACACAGATGATACAATAAATCTTGTCCAACGAAGCCCGAGTTGTGACCTGTTCCACTTTTTGCCAGCAAACTAAAGAGGTGTAGGTCAATATGGGCTTCATTATAGTATCAAATATCCTGAAAATCATTTTTGGCTTAAGACTCCATGTACTACCAAACAGCCTTTGACAGGCATATAATGCTCTGATGGCTTTATTAATAGTACTGGATATATACGAATTCCAATTAAGGGTCTTGTAAAGAATGATCCCTAGGTATTTAATTTCTTCGGAAAACTTAATCCTTGAACCGTTTAATGTTTGCTCAATGAGTTTCATAGATCTGCGTCTTGTCAATGGTACCAGAATGGTTTTTGAGGGGTTGATAGTAAGCCCTCTCTTTTGACAACACTTGGATGTTAGAATGATCGCTTCTGGCATCCGCTCCGATATCGTTAGGACCATAGGCTATAACACTGATTGTGAATTGTACAATTATGTTAAATGTAATATTTTAGTATGTTATGTAACAGTGTTACACTACATAGAATAGACTATACTATAAAACATATACTGAGAAACTAGACAAATTAAGCTTTCCGACGGTATATAACATGGTAAACTAAAATCTCATAACGTTGATATCGTAACACCACTTTTCTCGTGGGGCATAATCACATGTTTGCAAATTATTCTTAAATTTCCAAACGGCTTGTCCTATCGGGACAAAATTTGATATAGGCGTAGTTAAGGATTATTTCTGAAAGTTTAAACAACTATCCAATAAGACCAATATTGGAGCAAATTCGATGGGAAGACATTGGTTTCAAATTCTCCTAATGTTTATAAATATGTAATTGAATTATGGACTTTAAAGAGAGTCTATGATAAAACAAGTAAGAAATTATAGTCGGGCGAGGCCGACCATATAATACCCTACACCTGTTACAAAATTAAAATGTGATTTAGTTTTCATAATAAAGCATTTAATTTGAGTTGTACCTTGCCTCAGATATACTTAAACCATTTATTGTTGAATAACTTTGTATAGGGGCTATTGTCAAATAAGACCCTATAACTATAATATTTTTGAGGGTCATCAAGGCTAGCATAGAACATGGATTTGCAGCTTTTTGTCGAGATACGAGTATATTAAACATAATTACGAACTTAAAAGCCTTATTCGGCGGGTTCAGTTGTATGGGGGCTAGGTGAAATAATGCACCGATCTTAACTCAATAGGCTTCGTCCCTGTGACAATAGAAGGTCATGTACCAAATTTCATTGAATTATCTTCAAAATTGCGACCTGTAGTTTGATTACAACGTTTACATGGACGGACAGAAGGACGGACATAGCTAAATCGACTCAGAAAATGATTCTAAGCTATTGGTATACTTTAAGGTAGGTATAGGGCCAATATTATTGTGCGTTACAAACATCAGCACAAACCCAATATACCCTCCCCACTAAAGTAGTGTAGGGTATAATGAAGCCCCATTAGACTTATACAAAACTAAGCTGTGCCAAACTGTTAGCTGTTACAAACCTAAAGTTTAATATCGCAAAAAACTGTGTTTTTAAAAGTTTAGGTTAAAATATCTCTAACAATGAACTATAATAAGGAGAACTAACAGATTTGAGTTTGCGCTGTTATAACGTATGACGAAAATGAGTACTTCTTTAAACTTTGGGCTAAAATATCTTAAAAACCTGCTGATTCAGTGCTGCTGAAAGATGTGATGGAGGCCTGATTCGAATTTATTGAAACTACTTTTTTAGAATTTTGTAGACCAGTGTTATTGAAAAATGTTAAAAGTATGACAAAAATTTAAAGAAAAAATTATAATCTTCAATCCATAAATATGTTAATGACATTGAAAAATTTTGATTATATTTTATAATTGATTTGAATAAGTACATTTCTGAATTATCATAAAAGAAATAATTTGTCACAGACAATTGAATTTTAGGTTAGTAACAAAGTAAATGTAGGATGGAGAATTAAATTAAAGAAATTTGCAATAATTTTACAAGGAAAAATAGAATTCAGAATGAATATTTCAGCATCACAAACAATATATGTATATATTTGGAGGCGAAGGCCATTAAAACTAACGAAATAGTATTTAGCTGATAAAGTGCAAAAAATTCATTATCAAATAAAAAAATAGTAATACGAAGCTCTAAATTGGAACTACACATTCACACATAATTTCCTTTAATTTCTGCAGATGTCGATTCATATTTACACTTTCTTATGAAAAACCTTGGTCTATATTAGTGTATTGTATATACAGTGGCTTTGAATGTAAAATAAGGGATACAGATACAGAATTTTAAGGTTCTTATAATCGCACGATTTGTTATATAGTAGCAGGGTTTGTTTGCTTAACTGTTTAAGGAATAAATCGGGTGGAATATAGTTTCAGAAGATCAAACTAAACAATAACAATTGTAAGTAGAAAACCTTATATGAATAATTTTGTTTTCAAGACCCACAGTATTTCATTTTATTATAATTCTTGTAAGACGACCTTCTTTTTAACTAGACCGTTGAAAGGAAAATTAATCTGCGATATTTATTTTTATTATTTCTTAGTAAAAATAATTCCTTGTTCTTTACAAAATAAATATCAATGAAATTTTAAATTGTTAATAAAGTTTATTATTTATTATTATTTTTTTTATTTTTACTTTTGATTATCAATATAAAATACAACGAAAAGAAATGAAAAAAAAAAAATGAAAATAAATATTCTAGGTCAACATAATCACTACTGGGTTCAAGTCTTTCGAAATCTTATCGGAGACAATTCACTCACACATATTTTCATAGAATTAAGCTGATGACACAGTCTTCAAATAAATGATTGAATTCGAAATTGTATTCATTAACGAAAAGTTTGTGGTGGAAGCAACACGAACGAAAAAAAGGAAATTGTGAAAAAAAGTGATTTTAATTTTAATAAATTTTAGTAAATATAGTAATAAGTTTTTTCAAAATGAAATACTTTATAGTATTGGCCTTGTGCCTTAGTGCTGTTGTGGCAGGTAATGTCTGAAATTTATGTTTGCAATAGTTGAAAATTTGAATATTTGTTAAAAGTGAAAATAAAATAATTGTATAAAAACATCTGTTCAAGTGCTAGAACATTCGTAAATTTTGATTAAAATCTTTGTAATCGTTTAATTGTAGCGATGAAACAATTTAATCGAAACTTATCGCGCAAAAGTGTTTTTTAAGTGCTTTGTTTCAATTTAGAAAAGCTTGACTAGAAACCAATTGATTTAAAATAATTAAGATAAGAGCCTGAAAATAAATAGAATAAGTGGAACTCTATATAGGTATCAAATTTTTTGGATCGTGGAACATTGACGAAATTATAAAAACATTTTTTGTAGAAGTATTTCGAACTCCAAAGTTCCTTAAAAATGAAGATTTAAAAACAAAATTTCAATGATCGCGAACACAGTCTAAGTCATGTTTCGAAATATTTGACCTTAGAATCAAATATAATAAAAATAATTAGACGATATCGATATACATCTTGCAGATCAGCAATTCGCCTACCAGGTATTGCCAACTTGAAAACTGGTGACTTGGTTGCACTTAAACTATTCATAAAAGATTCATATCCGACTGCTGTGGGTCACCAACTTTGATTTTAAATAGATCATTTGAGGTTATTATACCAAATAGGGATTTATGGACTGATCAAACTTGGTGGCAAGAAAATGCTAATCAAGTTTGGTTCACAGATGGGTTCAAACAAATAAACGGCGAAACGGGAGCGGGCATTTGTGGTCCAAACTTCTAAAAAGGTCATCCCCCTTGTACATTATTCTTCAATCTTTCAAGCAGGGAGTGCGTTAGGAGAAGAACCAAGGGATTAAGAATTTTTATAATATCGGATAGCTAAGCATCACTCAAGGCCTTATTGTCACACGAAGTAAGGTCAGGTGTTGTAATGGACTGCTTCACACTTCACACAATGAGTTAGGTAAACACAACAAACTGACTTTGTGTTATGTACTCTGGCAAAGAAAGGACAGACTGTCTAGCAAATAGGGACGCTCGTCGCCAACTAATCGGCCCTGAGCCATATTTTGGCATTTCCCGAGAATACGCCAAAGCTAAATGTGACTCTTGGGTAAAATCTTAATTTAGTCGCCATTACATTGTGAAAGGCAAAATCAGAAAAGCTACTAGCGCTCAACAAAAGTGATCTCAGAGTACTAACGTTATTACTTACTGGACATTGTGGTCTTAGATACCATCAATTCATTATATGCAACTCTTCAACGAATCTATGCAGATTCTGTGGCCTACAAGAGGAAACCACAAAACATAACTTATGTAACTAACCAACATTAGGATCTCGCAGTGCTAAGATCTTGGGTGCTGCCTTACTAACCCCAAAAGACATCTTCAACCTCTCACCAACTAAAATAGTTATCTTAATGTGTGAACTAAAACTTGTATGGTGAACCAACAGGCTGCACAAAAGATCCACACATAGGGTGCTTTGTGCTCCTTCAGTCTATCTATAGTCGGGCGTGACCGACCATATGATACCCTATACCAGTTATAGGTATTCAATGTGATTTATTTTTCATCACAAAGTATTTATCTTCGGTATTACTTTGTTTCCGATATGGACGAAAAAATAATTTTCTGAAAGAGGCTTTATATCGCGATATTAGTTAGTGGATCAATTGAGGGCCGATCGTTATGAAATTTGGCAAGGTCATCAAAGCTTGTATACAACTTAGTTGTGACGCTTTTTATCGATATACATAATTATGAGCTCAAAAGACCTTTTCGGGGTTTCTGTTCTGTATGGGGGCTAGATGAAATAATGAACCGATTTTAACCATTTTCAATAGACTTATGACAAATTTCTTCTAATTATCTTGAAAATGGCGACCTTTATCTTACACACAAGGTTTACATGGACAGACAGCCAGACGGACGGACATGGCTTAATCGATTCAGAACACGATTCTAAGCCGATTGGTATACTTTAAGGAGTATTTTTCTATGTTACAAACATCAGTATAAACCCAACCCTCCCCACTAAAGTGGTGTAGGGTATAAAAAGCAAACAAACCCGGTAGGAAGAGCTCAATTTAAACTCTCTGTTAATGCCTGATCTAAATAGTGCAATAGTGATCAGAAAAAGCGCTCTCTTTAAGTGAGAGTCAAAAAAATCGAATAAGTACTGATGCAAGTGGAAAGAGAGCTACTAGAACTTCTAAAAGTTTTGCAAATATATATAAAAATGCCGAAAATTCTTAATTTGGGTGAAAAATCGAACACAATTTTGATAATAAAGTGCATTTCTATGCAATATCCGCACTGAGTGTAAATCATTTTTGCTATTTGTTATTAGGTTAGGGTTAGGTTGATACATCGACCTACATCAAATCTGAAGTAATACATCTAAGCTACTATCGGGCCTATTGTAAGCTCCTTTTTAGGGAAATTATTTGTTGGTAAAAACAAAAACATTATATAATAATCACTGAAGTTGTTAACGTCCGATATCAGCTTCCTGAACGTAGTAATTCCTAAGAATTTTCCAATTATTGTTCGAGTGGGATGTTATATCGGGAATAATATTACTCCAAAGATATTTGGATCTAATTTTGACGAATGCCTAACCATGACAATGAAAGTTCTCCAAAGTTTCACAGTCTTCGCCACATGCTCTAAGTATCATTATGCTGACCACCAGACTTGCTCATTTTGAGAAGGCTTCTCGCCTTCGTCATCTCTAAGTGTCTTGGTTTCATTATTCCAAGGCGCCTTATTGAATTCTCAAGACCATATTTTTAATTCGTCCCTCGATGCGTCGAATAGCTTTGCGTTCGTGAAGTTAACTCGAGCTCCCTTCTTTTTAATGCAAATAAATTCGCTTTATCGTTTTCGACTACTCCCAAGTGGCCCGTACCCATATAATGCAAAGCTTACCTCTGTGATAGTATTCGGATAAAGCTTTCATACAATCCAATATGATCATATGTATAACTTTATTACCTGATTTGGCCCTAATTGCCTTCTGACTGTCGGTAAATGTTAACACCTGTTGGCGACATATATATACAAATCCGGTGTACTCATTTCGTTATTGCTCGGGCTTCTGTCAGAAGGCGAGTGTTGTGATTAAGTAGACGTTAGTATATTTCTATAGCTGGGTCTTTAACATAGAACCCCTGGCCGGGTTTTGTCTTCCAGTTTATAGCCACCTTTGTAGCAAAGGATTCTTACGGGCATTAGCTCTAATATTCCCTTTGACTTTGGCATCTATTCTATCTGGGATCAGTGTTTTAAAGTTCTCGACATAACCTGTATCTGGTATGCGATCAATGTATCCAGTATACATTGACGACTTGTCCTATAACCGCCAATAATGACTTAACGTTACGGAAAACGAGCAGTATTGTTGCAGTATGTAGGGGCTAACAGACTCAAGCCACATTTCCATAATTAATAAGTTTTATAAAACAATTATTAATAATTATTCTATAAAAATATACATATTTCTGTTAAGTATTATTTTATCAAGCTTATAATTATGTCATTTCAGAACTGTTTCCATAACTTAGTTTTAATCCCAAATGTATTCCAAAAGTCCGATAACCTTTTGACTGTCGAAATACAAATTTGAAATAAAGTCAAGGTCTTTAATTTGAAAATTTGATAAGTGCTTGTTAAAATTTAAATCATATAATTTATTAAATCATATAATTTATTATTAAAGTACATCCTGTTTTTTTCTAAAGTTTAAATTATTATTATTCAATTTATTAATATTTTTTTTTCTTTTTCTTTTGCAGAAGAATTACATGAAAGGTAATTATTATCTTCGATTTCCGTTCTTTATTTTATACATTTTGTTTTGGTTTTTTATAAATTTATTTTAATAATTTAACATTATTTGTTTGTTTATTTCATTCTTTCATAATTTTTAACATTTTCTAGTGGAGTTGATTTTCATACATTGTAAGTACCTGAACAATAAATGGAATGAGTAATTTAAGAAAAAAAGAAAAACAATAATTAACTTAATAATTCCTAATTGGCTTGGTACAACATCATTTAAATTTTATTTCAAATTTACAATAAAATATTTATTTAAATAAATTAAAAACATTTTTAATTGTTTGTAAAATTTTTAAGTTAAAGATCACTGAAAGTTTGCTTTAATCATTGGCAATGTTACGATAAGCAAAGACTCGAACCTCAAAGATGTGATAAGAGTCTGATCAGATAATTAAACAAATTAATTAATGCTAAATTGCATGAATTTTTCTTATTTTGCAAACAATTGAAAATGTTTAATTACTCTCTTAAATATGTAAACATTCTCTTAAATTCGAAATTGCAGACATTTCAGTCAACATCATCAAACTCTAGAAGAGGCTAAGAAGAAAATTGCTGATGTTTTGGAAGGTCAACATGCTGAATATGAAGAAGTTGGTTCTTATGGCGGTGTAGGTGGTGTAGGTGTTGGCACTGTGGGTTTCTCTTCATCTGGTTTATCTGGTGCTGATTATGCTTCCACTTCCGGTAGCAATGCTGGTTATGGTGCTTCTTCTGGTTCTCAATTCGGTGCTTCATCTGGCTCTCAATTTGGTGCCAGCCACTCTGCCAACTTTGCTGCCTCTTCATCCTTTGACAGCAATGCCAACTTTGGTGCTAGTCATGGTGTTCATGGTGCCGGTGTTCACAACTCTGTTGCTCAAGGAGGTTCCTCTGTAGTTATTCCCGTTGTAGGTGGTGCTGGTTCAACTTCCTCCTACTTGGAAAGCTCTGCTGCTGAAAATGTCCATCATGCTGCTCCCGAAGTTGTTGTTAGCGGTGGTGTTGGTGGTCATGAAAGTTTCGTACGTCATGAAGAACATCGTAGCGAAAATCAAGTTGCCACTCCTCTCGTCTATACTGCTCCATCTGGTGGTTCTGAAAAATACTATCATCATGAGGAACGTCGTGTTTCCAATGCCGCTACTCCCGTTGTATACACAGTCCCCTCTACTGGCGGTTCTGAAAACTATGTCCGCCACGAAGAACGTCGTACCCAAACTCAAACTTCTGCTCCCATCATTCAGTTTGCTCCCTCTTCGGGTGGTTCTGAGAAATATGTTCATCATGAAGAACGTCGTGTTGAAAACCAAGCCGTACCTATTGTTCACTACACCGCTCCTTCTGGTGGTTCCGAAAAGTACATTCACCACGAAGAACGTCGTGTACAAAACCAAGCTGTTCCCATCATCCAGTACACTGCCCCCTCTGGTGGCTCCGAAAAGTACATCCATCATGAAGAACGTCGCGTACAAAACCAAGCCGTGCCCGTTATCCAATACACCGCCCCCTCAGGTGGTTCTGAGAAGTATGTTCACATCAAGGAAGAACATGTTCAACAAGCTCCCGTTCAAATGGTTGTCACCTCGCCAGCTGGCGGACAAGAGTCATATATGAAATATCGTAAAGTTACTACCACTGCCTCTCAACCTCAAGTGATTGTACACACTGCCCCTGCCACTAGCTCTTCTTATGTTCATCACAGCTCTACTGGTGCCACCACTGGCTCTCAATTGGGTCCTTTGGTCACTGGTAGTCTTACCTCTGGTGCTAACTCTAATTACAAGACTGGTTACTATGGCAACTCTGCCTACACTGCTCCTGCCACTACTTACGGTTAGTTGTTTTATTTTTACCATGTTTGAAAATCAGTTAATAATATATTTTGTCTTAACTTAGGTACTGCTGCTAACACCAACTCTTTGTTCAACTCTGGTTTCGGTACCTCCCACCAAGCTGCTACCAACTTCGGTGCCTCTCACCAAGCTGCTACCAACTTCGGTGCTTCTCACCAAGCTGCTTCCAACTTCGGTGCTTCTCACCAAGCTGCTTCCAAATTCGGTGCTGGTCACCAAGCTGGTTTCGGTTCTGGTGCTAGCAGCGCCTTCACTGATGCCTCTACTTTCGGTACTCAATTCGGTGCTCAATCTAAGTTCGGTTCTTCTTTCGGTGCTGAATCTAAATTCGGTTCACAGTTCGGTGCTCAATCTGCCTTTGGTTCTGGTTCTACATTGGCTGCCTCCTCTGGTTTATCCAATTATATGCAAGAATCTGAACGTTTAGCTAAAATGCAAGCTCAAGGTATGTCTGTTGGTGGTACTCGTGCTGGTGGTAGTCAATTCAATGCTAATATGGATAGTGGTGCTAGCTTTGGAGGTTTCGGCAGTCTTGCTGGCGTTGGTGCCGGCAATGCTGGTTACAAGACCAAATCATGGGAAAAGGCCTCCAAATGGTCCAGCCAATCTGAGGTGAGTTTCTGTTCAAATTATACTGAGTTCGAAATCGATCGAACATTTAATTTCAAATCTTTTGAACGTCCTTAAATACCATAAAATGGTCCAATACTTTTAGGAGTATTGTTCAGAATAACTTTGGTTTCTGAAAAATTTTCCATTCATTCATAAATGCTAAACCATAACATCATTCCTCTTTCAGTTCGGTTCCGATGGTCAAGTGAAAAACTTTAAGGAATTGTCCACTGGTGAAAGTGAAAACTATGACATTAATGGTCGTCGTGTTGGCTACAAAGCCGCCACCACTACTTTGGATGACAACGGCAAAGTAAGCAGCTACAGTCTCCACACATAAATCTAGTTCTTAGATATTTAATTCGTTTCTTCCCTTTTTTCGTACGAGTTTCATGTAATTTATAAGATTAAAGTTTATTAATTTAAAAATAAATAAAATTACAAAATAATTAAAAACAAGTAAATACAAGTTTCGAATGCCTTTATTTACAAAAAAATTAAATATTAATTCAAAACAATTTTGTAATTATTGCGTAAACTGTAAAATAGACAAAACTGATAAGAGTTCTGGGAAATTACGATCACTAGCCGTAATATTTAAAACGTATATATGAATGTATTTATAATAATCTTATTTAATCATATTCTAAACTAAACTTGGATTATTTACAGACACTGAGTGTGTTGAAATAGTTTCACTATTTTCTCGAGAATGTTGATTCCAATTTGCCATCAACAATTTTAATCAATGAACTGGTGGGTTTAACAACATTTACCGCACTCTGTGTTGGATAATGATAGTGGGGATGATTGTCTCGTCGTCTTCTATACTCATTACTATTTGTCAAGCAGTAACAGGGCTTCCAAGCATTATTCCTATAGGCCGATACATCGTTGGGTTTATTGTAAGCATCTACATACATAGAACGTTCTGTAGTCCAACGTGGTATATAACTATTCCAACCATCCGATTGGCGATATATAGGACTACCAGCTCCTCTAGCATCTGCTGAGCCAATATACACTGGCACATTGTTGGGATAATATTCGGGATAGTAATCTGGATAATTTCCTCTACCAGAGTGATCATATCTTCTTTCGGTGGAGAAATTTGGATTCCAATGTGTTTTGGGATCGTAAGGTTTGCGAGTTTTATGATTAGAACCTCCGCGGCCTTTGTAAATGGGAACGCTAGCATCTTCTGTTACAGAAAATTACAAATTTTTGAAAAATTTTTATGATTCCAATATCTTTTATAACACAATTTCTTCTTACCTTTATCCACATCCTGTTCTCGGCTAGTTTTATTTGTATGTTCATCTCCTTCGGCTGTAATTTCGAATGTTATATCGGTGTGTATACCAACTCTTTTCTTATTCTTGCCCAAATCTGTAATTTCTACACTTTCTTTGGATTCTATAAACAACACAATCAGCAAAAGTTGTTATGCATTATGTTCATAGTTATTACCTTTCGATTTATGTGTATCTCCTGTATCCACGGTAACACGGACTCCATGTATTTTTGGTCCCGATTTGCCTCTTTTTTCACCATCACTTTCATTTTCTCTTTCAAGGTCGTGATCTTCATCTTTTCTACCTTTCTTAACACCCGGTACAATGGGAACTGTATCGTTTTTGTTATCGGCTTCATCAAAGTCTAATTTTGGTGAGACTTCTTTTTGTTGACCTAAAAAGAGAAATTTTGATTACAAGAAAACATTTACTTCAATGACGCTCTAAGGAATATGTAACTACAGAAATGTAATTTCCGAAATGCTAGACTGGGGTTGAACCAAAGTTATCGTTTAAGTAATACTTTGGAATGAATCATTTATATAACATTTATAAACGTTAAAGTTTATTTTCGGTTAATATGGAAATAATGATCCAGTTTTAATAGAATATATAGGATTCATTCCTGGTCGAATATCTTTTGCTAAATTCTGTACCTTCCACTGTATTTTATTACTTCATTAAAAGCTAACTGAAAAACTAGATCTGATGTATACTATTATCTAATCGTCGCACTACCTTCCAGGCAGAGCCCCGTGAAATAACGGAATGTGTAAATTCAGAACTTAAATCGAAGATTGCTTTAACCGAATACTCTTTCAAAGGAAACATTTGCATTTAGTCGATACCAGGGAACTCGGAAATAATCGACAACGAAAGAACGAATATAGTTGTAGTAAAGGGCAGGGAACTAATGGAAGTTAATCTATCCAATGTAAAACCGTTCGACACAACTGGGTAAGAAGATCTTTCTCGAAATGAGCTATTCAGAGGTTATTATGTTGAACACTATACAAAATTGGAGTCGAATTCAGACGAAAGTAGAGCATTGATTAGAAAATTTTAAGGAACAACGTCCGGCAAATTGTGTTTCTAAGCATCGGACATTTATTTCCTATGTTGATCTGAAGCTCTTCTAATGCCAGTTGGTATGTATATGTAACTCCAAAGAAAAAGAAACAGGACTTGGCTAAAAATACTGTCCTTCGGGACAAAATTATCTTATCTTAACTGACCTTTTAAAAACAATTACGACTATAGATGCTTGGCCCATATATACCCCCACAGGATACGTTACCTTAATGAACCCAACCAATCCAACCCGTTGGAAAAGAGGTGCTTCAAGTACCTATAGTCCTATATATAAACTGGAGAACCTAACTTATCTGGTAACACGGGAACCGATAGAGTTTCGGACTTTGTCTCGTTTAATAGAAATGTTTTTTCGGTGGCCCAAAATCGCGAGAATGGAAAGTTGATTAAAAGACTGATACATGGAAAAATCTATATTTCAAGGCAAGTTTGGTGCTGTTACAGAGTAGACAACAGATACTTCTCAGAGAAGCGACTATATGACTAAGCATCGGAAATAGGTTGGTGTTAAACGAAAAAGATACGGGATGGAATGAATGTGTGGGATGAATGTGAAGTGTACTGGGTTGAATGGTGATGGATATACGGTATTTTGTACAAGTGACGCCATTGAATTTCCCTTCCTTGGCAGGGTATGTCAGTGTTTACTCTGTCTATACCTGACTTTTCACAATGTGTTCTCTGTTAGTAAGAACTTGTCTTTGGCTTATTTGATGAACTCGTATTTCGGTTTAACCATTACGACTCTGGGTGATGTTACCGAATCCTTATAAGCGGAAGTGATTTTTTTGCTACTTGAGAGTTCTTTGCAAGGCTCTTCCTGTAGTTATAAAGGTGCCACCTTGAAATAGGCCGTTTGGCCGTCTTTGTCTCAACTCACTTCACACATTGTACATTGAATGTGGGTTCGTCTTTGAACGAAATTGTTATTTAAAAGAATATTTATATTTTCCTGGCTACGATGTCGATTACAGTTGACGAATGTTTTGAAACGAAACTCAAGTGACAATAGAATATCCAAAAATTTCCTGTCCCTGACTTCCGAAAAATAGGACCTTGACACTAATTGCGTTTTATATGAATTCTTTAAGAGACAGACAAAGTTAAGTACTTAGGTGTAATCCTTGACCGAAAATTAAAATGGAGACACCACATAGAGGATATGATCAATAAGGCAAATTGGCTTTATAAAACTGTAATTAAACCAATTCTAGATTATGCTTCAATAATCTGGTGGACTGCTTTGGACAAAAAGTGTAATATCAAACTACTACAGGGAGTTCAGCGTACATGCTGCTTGGGTATAAGTAGTGCCATGTGTACTACTTCAACTAAGGCTCTGGAAACGTTGCTAGATATTCCACTCATTGAAACGTATTTAAGATATGAGGAGGCGCTTACAGCCGAACGGCTCTTTACTTTAGGCGAAGTGGCCAAAAGCGGTTATAGGACGCGTCATCAATGCATACTGGACACATTGTAAGGTTATACACAATCATCGGACATGCCTGATCGCATAGCAGACACAAAATATGTCGGAAACTTTGAAACGCTAATCCCGGATAGAATGTCTTGGTCAAGCGGAACATTAGAGCAAATACCAGCAGGAATCCGTTGTTACACGAATGGCTCTAAATTGGGGGACAAAGTGGAACTGGAGTTCTATATTGTACCAGAAATATATCAACGTATAACTAATCATAACACAAGCTTCCAAGCTGAAGTCTGAGTAATAACGAAATGCGTAAATTGGATTAGAATAAATATGGCGCCCACAGCCTTTAATATATTTACCGATAGCCAGAAGGCAAGAAGAAAGCTTTAACTTAATACTCTCCAAGAGGTAAGATTTACATCATACCAGACTACTCGGGAGTAGTCGGCAACAAAAGAGCGAACGTAATAGCTTTAAAGGAAAGGGAGCTCGAGGCAGTTAACTTGACAAACGCAAAACCATTCGACGCAAAAAAAGCTGAAGTAAAAATATGGGATGAAACGGTGGGTAGAACCACGACGAGAAATCTCCTCAAAATTAGCAAGTCTGAAGTGTTATTATGATGGTACGTATTAAGAGTGAACACACAGGATTACGAGCACATCTATGCAAAATTGGACGTGCGGATTCAGATAAATGTAGAGCATGTGGAGAGGACAGTGAAACTCTGGAGCACTTTTTTTTGTCACTTCCAGGCATTCGTCGAAGTTAGATCCAGGTATCTTGGAAGTGATGTTATTCTGGAAATAACATTCCTGACTAACACTGATTGGAAGATTCTTAGAAATTACGTCCAGGAAACTGAGTTGTTTCTGAACATTGAAAAATAATTCATTCAGTTCCCTTTTTTCATGATAAGGAGCGCACAACAGACCCGATAGTGGCCTAGGTGTATTTCTTCGGATTTGATGTAGTATACATCCTCCTATCAACCTAACCTAACCAGGCCACTCGTGAGCGAATGTAATAGCTTTAAAAGAAAGGGAGCTCGAGGCAGTTAACCTGACAAATGCAAACCCATTCGGCGTAACAAAAGCTGAATTAAAAAATGGGTGAGAGAATCCCATATGGCCTCTTAGAATAATGAAACGGTGGGTAGAACCACAAAGAAGCTATGTGGTGACCTCGATGAGAGCAAGACGAGAAATCTCCTCAAAATTTGCAAGTCTGAAGTTAGTATGATGGTATTCTGAGTAGACATACAGGACATCTATACAAAATTGGACGTGCGGATTCAGACAATCCGCACTCTGGAGCACTTTCTTTGCCACTGTTATGCATTCGTCGAAGTTGGATCCAGGTATCTTGGAAGTGATGTTATTCCGGAAATAACATTCCTGACTAACAGTGACTGGAAGATTCTTAGGAATTACGTTTAGGAAACTGAGTTTCTGAACATTGAAAAATATTGCATTCAGTGAACAATTTTTTTTCATGAAAAGGAGCACACAATAGGCCCGATAGTGGTCTAGGTGCAGTTCTTAGGATTTGATGTATTATACATCCTCCTGTCAAACCAACCTAACCTAATGACTCCCCAGAAATGTTGCTAAATCACTAACCTTTTATATAAACTAACTTACTTTCTAATATCGATTATCGAAGAAATATGAAAATATTCAATAATCGATATACTTCGCTGGATTATTACTTATTGTTTTAGAACTTTACAATACCGATTCTAACATATCCACCGTTTAAAAAACACTTCCCATAAATTTAATAAGAATTTTGAAAGTCAGTTATGTTCTTTATATAACCATGCTTTAGGTAAGTATTTATGACTCCAATTTAAATACTGGCACTGGAAGGGACTTTCAACTGTTTCAGAATTCTGCGAGTAGTTTGTCTAGTGTTAGTATTTGTATAGATTTCCCTTTATTAAGTGTTCGGATTTGTGTCTGTTGAGCAGGGTTGGTACCAACTGAGAACAATAACATGTTCCCTAGTCGGAAACCACGCCAAAAATCACGTTTCGTAATAGAATGTTAGTCATTTTCTAAAGGGGTCTCTATGTATATATTCAAATTGTTAACATTATTACTTTCTTAATTATCGATTTCTTAATATATGTATTAATATATACAAAAGAAACGATATTTTGCACATATCATGTGACTTAAGTTTGACAATATCGACTACACTGTAAATCAAAAACAAATGCCGGTTTATCCTTTTCTAAACAAGTTACATATTAGAATGTACTTTGCATTTTATTTTAGCTGTTTATTAAATTCGTACAAACCTTGGCTATAATGACACAAAATCACAATCAAAATACACAGTCGTAATAAATTATAAATAATTTTTGTTTGCATTGCCAATAAATTCGTTATAAATTTTAATTAAGAGAATGATAGCGTGTTTTAAATGCACAAATCACGATAAAACACTTAAAATTTAAATTAATATTTTCTATGAATATTTTTTTTATTAAATTATTAAATATTTATTTTTATATTTTTATGATTTTTTTAATTAAAATCTTAACACTTCAAATGCTACAAAACAACTAATACAAGTTCTAAAGAACAATTCATCTTAGAACTGATGTTATTGGGGAGAAAAAAACTAAAACAGCAAAATAAAAAACTTCAAAAAAATCTGTTGATTTACGCGTTTTTCTGATGTTGTTTTTTATTTATTTGTTGTTTTTGTTTTTGCCAGATTACCTGCAGTTAATTTCAAATTAAATTGTTAACGTCTGTTAACATCGATTGTCGTTTTGGTGTGTGTTTTGTCGATAACATCTTCATGCTACTTACTGCGGCTTAGACTTTTTTATTTAATTCTATCTTTTGGGTTTTTCTAAATAGTTTTTAGGGTTTTCATATTGGAAAGTTTTAAATTATTCCAATTGGCCATAAATAACTATAGCTTCAGAGTATTTTATTTGTAAAAAATCAAGTGAGCGAATATTTTTCTAATAAAAGCTTAACTTTAAATTCGTTAGTAGTATTAGATTCATCTTCAATACATATTTATTATTCTTTAATATTTATTTAGATATTTTAGCATAAGCCTAAAAGTTGGCAACACAATTTTAAAATTACAAACATGATATTTAAATAAATGCACTGTGGGCTGTTTGAAAAGCAGGAGATTGCTGTCATACATGTCATCCATGTATTAAAATAGTGACATAAAATGCATTACATACTTAATGATGATTTTAAATAGCGTTCTTCCCGAACGTATGTCTGAAAAAAGGATTTCAACATACACATACACACTGTTTCCTTGGTGAAAGACCCAATCTTGGTGTATTGCAATCCCGGGATATAGATAGAGGTGCTACTAGTACCTCTAGTTTGCCGGGACTATAAACTGGCTATGATCAAATGTATCCTCGGACTTTCTTTGAAATGATTTGACATGGGGTCGAACAGAACCAATCTGGTACTACGGCTTGCCAGTTACCGCAGGACTTGTCCTGACTGGTCAGTTGGTTGATGTTCCTCCGGGATCCACGTAGTGGCTGTGGTTTAAACCCAAATTCGCGGTAAGAATAAGTTGCGGTTAAAAGAATGATGCATAGTGAGATCTATATTTCGGAATAAGTTCGGTGCTGTTGCCGAATGACAACAGATACCCCACATAGGAGTGACTGTGCGACTAAGCATTGGAAATGAGTTGGTGTTAAGTGTATATGATACAGGATAAATGTTGGGGTATAAGGATCTCATTCGTCCGTATACCTAGAGTGAGTCTGTCGAATGTGATTCTCTTTTGAGTGTGTCGGATAAATGAGAATTGTGCTGGGTTGGATGATGATGGATAAAAAGGTATCTTATACAAGTAATACCATTGAATTTTATTATCCTGTCCAGGAAAACTCTGTTCATATCAGATTTACCACACTGTATTCTCTGTGAGTAAGAACAAATTCCTCGGTTTATTTGATGGATTCGTGTTTCCGTCTACCGAATACGTCTCTAGGTGCTGTTGTCGACTCAACAGAGGTCATCCCATCTGCGTAGTTGTACTAAAAGGACATATCAGAAGTAAAGCAACGGATCAGCAGTAGTCAGAGAATACTTGAGCAAAGTACTTGTACATGGACCGGCAAAATCATGTACAAAAATTGCCACCCGCATTTAAGATACACATAGGGGCTCATGCAGTATATGAAAAAGACCACCGAGAAATAATATCAACACGGCAGATGTTCACCTAAAGCACTTCGACATTCATATCCTTCTCACGAAGTTGAAGAGTATAAAAAGCAAATTTTGTTATCAACATGCCAAATATTCCAAGTATTGCATGTAAAGTTCCCTTAGGAATCCGCCCAACTGAAAATTACTGCCATTAAATAAACTCCTCTGTTTTAAAAAATCAAAAAGAACTTCAAACATTCATAGGTCTTTTCTCTTATATGGAATGAGAAGGTTAGGTTAGGTCTTCAAATCCGAAGAAACTACTATCTGGCCTGTAATGCCCGAAAAATTCATGAAAAAAAATGTCCACAGAGATATTAATTTTCAATGTTCAGAAACTCAGTTTCCTGGACGTAATTCCTAAGAATTTTCCAATCAGTCAGGAATGTTATTTCAGGAATAACATCACTTCCAAGATACTTGGATCTAACTTCGACGAATGCTTGACTGTGGCAAAGAAAGTGCTCCAGAATTTCACTGTCCTCTCCCCATACTGTACATTCGTCTGAATCCGCACGGCCAATTTTGTATAGTTATGACGCAATCCTGTGTGTCCACTCGGAATACGTGTACCATCATATTAACTTCAGACTTGCTCAATTTGAGGAGATTTCTCGTCTTGCTCTCATCAGGGTCATCTTTGTGGTTCTACCCACCGTTTCATTATTCCAAGAGGCCTTATAGGATTCTCTCACCCATATTTTTAATTCAGCTTTTGTTGCGCCAAATGGTTTTGCATTTGTCAGGTTAACTGCCTCGTGCTCCCTTTCCTTTAAAGCTATTAAATTCGCCCTTTCGTTGCCGACTGCTTCCGAGTGGACTGATACCCATATGATGTAAATCTTACCTCTGAGAGAGTATTCTGTTAAAGCTTTCTTACAATCCAATACGGTCTTAGATTTAATTCTATCACCTGATATCGCCCTTATTGCCTTCTGGCTGTCGGTAAATATATTAAGGGCTGTGAGCGCCATATTTGTACTAATCCAATTTACACATTTCGTTATTGCTCGGACTTCTGCCTGGAAGCTTGTGATATGATTAGGTAAACGGTGGTATATTTCTGTTTCTGGGTCTTCAATAAATAACCCTAGGCCCACTTTGTCCACCAATTTAGAGCCATCCGTGTAACAACGTATTCCTACTGGTATTTCCTACTCTAATGTTCCGCTTGACCAAGACATTCTATTTGGGACCAACGTTTCAAAGTTTCCGACATATTGTGTCTGGTATGTGAGCAGGCACGACCGATGATTATGTATAACCTTCCAATGTGTCCAATGTACATTGATGACATGTCCTATAACCGCTTTTGACCAGTTCGCCTAAAGTAAAGAGACGTTAGGCTGTAATCGCCGCCTCATATCTTAAATATGTTTCAATGGGTGGAATATCTAGCAACGTTTCCCGAGCCTTGGTTGAAGTAGTACACATGGCAGCACTTATACCCAAGCAGCATGTACGCTGAACTCCCGGTAGTAGTTTGATTTTACACTTTTTGTCCAAAGCAGTCCACCAGATTATTGAAGTATAAGCTAGCTAGAATTGATCTAATTACACTTTTATAAAGCCAATTTGTCATAGTAGGACTAAGACCCCATTTCATGCCTATAGTTCTCTAACATATCGCCCAGTAGGGATGTGCCTTGTTGATCCTATCCTCTATGTGGTGTCTCCATTTTAATTTCCGGTCAAGGATTACGACTAAGTATTTATCTTTGTCTGTCACCGGTATCTTCTTGCTTCAGGAAGCAAGGTTCAGTATATGTAGAAATGTTTGTTTTTCTGGTGAGAAGACAGATTTCCGTCTTCTCCGGTTTAATATTGAGACCTCTCGTTTGAGCCCAGATCATGGCCGTATTCAGAGCCTCCTCAGCTGTTCCATACAAGTAATTAGGATCCTTTCCCTTTAAAAGTATTACGACATCGTCTGCATATCAGACAAGTCTAAGTCCTTTCTCCTTTAGGAGGCTATTAATCGTGGTAACCCATAGTGAAATTACTCTGCTCTAAAATTGTCTAACTAGCAAAACATAATCGTACCGAAAAACTACTAACCATTGAAATGAAATGTAAACAAGTAAGAAAGTATAGTCGGGCGTGGCCGACCATATGATACCCTACACCAGTTATGAATATTAAATGTGATTTATTTTTCATAATAAAGCATTAATTAATTAAAAAAATTAGTTTTCTGAAAGAGGCTTTATATGGGGGCTAGGGGTAAATATGGACTAAGCCCGATAAAATTTTGTGAATATATTTATATTTACATAATATTTTATTTTGCTGAATTTCATCGTGATATTTGTGTTTATAAGTTAATTTTGGACATTCAAGTAGTTTTCTGAAGGGGACTTTGTATGGGAGCTAGAGTCAAATGGGGCCCGATCTTTATGAAATTTGGCAGGGTCATCAGGACTTCTATAAAACTTAGTTGTGCCTTTCTTTTTATCGATATACCTGTATATTTAACATAATTATGAGCTCAGAAGCCCTTTTCGGGGGGTTTTGTTCTATGGGGGCTAGGTGAAATAATGGACCGATTTTAACCATTTTCATTTTCGTCCTTGGGCCAAAAAAAGCGTGCATGCCAAATTTCATCCAATTATCTTGAAAATTGCGACCCGTACCTTGCGCACAAGGTTTACATGGACATCCAGCCAGCCAGACGGACGGACGGACATAGCTTAATCGACTCAGAAAACGATTCTAAGCCGATTGGTATACTTTAAGGTGGGTATAGGACGAATATTTTTGTATGTAACAAACATCAGCACAAACCCAATATACCCTCCCCACTAAAGTGGTGTAGGGTATAAAAAATATAGCATACTTTCAAGCTTAGTGTAAAATTAAAATTGTGGGACTGGTATTTCATTCGTTTACCACTCACTACGGATTTCTGCAGAGTTTCGCAAACCCTTTATTATATAAATTTAGCCAAAGGCGGTATTAATTGTTTATATTTATTTTTTTATTGTTAAAGAAAGACAAAACAATAACAAGAATATTTAAAAAAGTTTATCATTTCAACTGTTTGTAGCAAGTTTTAAGATGAAGTTTTGGTTTGGGGTGATTTTTTGTTTAGTTTTTGTGGTTGCTGCGATCACCTTCTCTGATATAGAGTTTAAACATGATATAATGAATTCGTTGTTGTTGTTGATGTTTTTTTTTTTTGTGTGGCCGGACAAAGTAATTGTCTTTAATCAGACATGATAATCTACGTTGTTGCTATTTTATTGTTTTTTCTTTAGTTGTGTTTTTTGTTTTGTTTTTCCTCATCATTATTTGCGCGCGTTTTTTATTTGTACCCTAAATCTGATGTAACTGGTTTGTTGGGGTTATTCATAACCTCAATCGGGCGAGACAAATCTTAACGGTGGAAAAGGGTTGAGAACATAGTTATGTTCAGTTCATTTTTGTTCAGTTCAGTTCTTGTTTTAATCAGAAGAACAAACTTGACATTCCCAAAGTTCGGTTTGCTTTGTTACAATAAAGGCTGATGGTTACTCTTTAATAGAGTAAAGTTGTATGGAGAAAAAAATATAGCGAATCAGATGATCGTTATATACCAACTTTTAATCGTATAAACGTCAGTGTTTGTGTTTGAACAAGAACAATAATAACAACAATTTATTTCAATCTTATTTATTTTTTAATTTCTGTTGTTTATTTATTGTTTTTTGTTCCTTTTATTAAATGTTATTATTGTTGCTTGGAAATTTTGCTTTAATTCTCCCATCATTAATCACCGATGTTGTTTGCTGTTGTCTGTCACTATTTTTCTTCGATACTTTAATAATTTTAGAAATTTAACAATTTTAACGTTTTTGACAGTGATCTGTGTTTTAATTACAACTATTTACATTACGTTATTACTAAAAATAAACAAAATTTCTATGAAATTTATTAATATAATTTTTAATATTCATATTTAGTAATGAATTGAATTCAATTGTAAATAATATTGCATAATATGTATCTGAACTATAAAAATCGATAATTTCTTGACCCTTGTATATATTTGCTAATAGATTGTAAGTTTAGTTTATTTAATTCTTTATCAGTGTTATGAAATAAGATTGAAGGATTAGAAATCATAATACAGGAAGTTGCAACATTCATAATCCACGTTATTATAAAGTTAGAATGAAGGTTATGTTGAAAAGATGGTGTATGCTACCTCAGATCCATAGACATACACATTTGACACCATTGGGCCCGTTGTTCGCTCCTGTGCATTGAAAATGTTTTAGAGAAGCCTCTTTTATAGTCACTTATGATGGTATTATCATCCGAGGTTCAGAAAATTAGTTGTTTGGATGTTGTTCCTTAGAATTTTCCAATCAGATATTTGGATCTCATTTCGACGAATGCAAAGAATGTGTTCCACACAGAGATACAAGCCGATGCAAAATGATCGACGGCGTTGGCTAAATTGCCGGCTCAATTTACATTTTTCTTCAGAAATTGACCGTTTAAGTGTTTGTTATATATCAAAATCTCTGTATAATAGTCTGTTATATATACGTAAATCTGTCTCTATATAATTTTTTTCTGCAGAAAATGGTTATTACTACATTTATTTCTATGAAAAATTTCATTTATAACAACCTTTCACTATTTTAATATAAGCACAATATGGTGTGTTAACTCTTTTCAATTTTCCATAAAAATTTAAATTAGTGGGAACTCCCTTCAAATTGGTTAAATTATTTTCTGAAATACCTATGCGATTCCAACCATTATCAGTGGCTACATTTAAACCGGCTTGAGATTTTGAGCCAAAATAAGACGGCGGCAGCTTGCTAAATATAACCGGCAGCCAGCCGCCGCCGATTGAGCCGTCTCGGCTTGTGTCTCTGCTTATGCGATTCCAACTTTTATTAGCAGCTACGTTCATGCCGGCTTAAGCTTTTGGGCCGAAATAAGTCGGCGGCATCGCGGCTTGCTAAATATAACCGAGGCCAGCCGCCGATTTGAGCCGTCTCGGCTTGTATCTCCGGTTCCCCAGTTTTGCTATCCTTTTCTAGTCTTAATCTGTCCGTCTATTTTTGTCTGCGTAATCCTTTGTGTCAACTTAGAATAAACTGTAGTCTCATACTTCCTTTCTTCCAATTTTTTTTTTTTACATGGCTGACGTCATTCCGTTCATTTTGTTGAAGTACTTGCCATAGTTGTCCCGTTTCCCTAAGGTGGATATACATATCGCAACAAGCTTGAGGCAGTATATGGGACGCACCCAACCTTGGATAAACGGATCCCTGATATATTACTAGAAAAAGTGGAAAACGATTTTATGACATGAGAGGATGCATAACGCATAGGATAACGTTCTGCAATCAACAACTACCGAAGTAGAAGCACCAACCTCCAACAACTGTCCAACTCCAATCCCATTCCTGTGGGCCCAACCGATTTCCGTATTACCAAATTGTATAGTTCTCTGGTAAGAACACTAATAGGAAAAACTCCACTAGTTTATAGTTCTGACAAGACTAGCGTTATTGTTGGCACCTCATTACCCCTGGATTACAAAAATAACAACGTGATGGTGATTTATCAAGGCACATCCCGAAGTTTGCCGCCCAGACTTTCATGTTGATATTTTAATTCAGAAGATTCTGTCAATCTTTGAGACTGTATGTAATATTTAATTCGTATTATGCTACTATTTGTAGGCTAGTGACATGTCATCGAGAAAAAGCACATTTAGCATTGTTTCTAGAATATTGTGCTCATGGAGCTAGAGTTTTGGTTTCCGTTAGTTACTTAACCATTGCTCAGAATATGTTTTCATTAAGAACCGAATGCTTCCTTACAAGAATATAAGGCACAGATAGTCTTATTCATTCGACTGTTACTATTACATTCCAAGAGAGTTTAAAGTCTAAAATTCGAATTTCATTAACATCTCCTTACGATGGGCCTCTAGTCACAGCTTTTCTTTTTTGTCTTCCCAAAATGGTGTTAATGGTCCCGCTCTTTAGTCCGTTATTCTTTGGTCAACCTGAAAGCCCATTCGAGTTAAATTTAAAAGCTGGTTATCTTATCTATATATATAAAAATGAATGTGTGTTTGTTTGTATGTTTGTATGTTTGAACGTTATAGACTACTAAACGGCTGAACCGATTTTCTTGAAATTTTCACAGCATATTCCTGCATGTCTGGAATAGGTAATAGGCTACTTTTTATTTCGAAATTTCAAGTGGGCGATGAGCCACGCCCACATTAAGAAAATATAAAATCCGTATATTTTAGATAATATAACAGTTAGAGTCCTCAAATTTTGTCGGAGCCACTTTAGTGTCAATATGATCATTTAGGACAAAAAGTAGGCGGACTAGCATTAGGGGGCGTGGTACCTCCCATATAAATTAAATACAAAAATTCGTTTATCTGGGAAACTAATAGAACTAAATTCTTAAAATTTAGCACGAAGAACTTTAACATCCATATAAACATTTTGGGTAATAAATTGGCGGACTACCCATGAGGGGAGCGGCACCTCCCATATTAATTAAATACAAAAATTCGTTTATCTGGGAAACTAATAGAACTAAATTCTTAAAATTTTGCACAAAGAACTTTAACATCCATATAAACATTTTGGGTAAAAAATTGGCGGACTACCCATGAGGGGAGCGGCACCTCCCATATTAATTAAAAACAAAAATTCGTTTATCTGGGAAACTAATAGAACTAAATTCTTAAAATTTTGCACGAAGAACTTTAATATTCATCTGAACATTTTTAAGGAAAAAAGAGCGGACTTTCATCTGGGGGGCTTGGAGCCCCCATATGAATAAAATAGAAAAATTCGTATATCTGAGAAACAATTAGAGCTAGAATCATTAAATTTTACTTGAAGAACTTTGACATTCACCTGAACATTTAGAATATAACGGGCGGACTTCCAATGGGTTACTTGGTACCTCCCATATGAATTAAATACAAAATTTCGTTTAACTGGGAAACTAATAGAACTAGATTCTTCAAATTTTGAACAAATTATTTTAATAATCATCTGAATATTTTGGAGGAAAAAGGGCGGACTTTCATCCGGGGGGCTTGAAGCCCCCACATGAATTAAATTCGTATATCTGAGAAACTATTAGAGCTAGAATCTTAAAATTTTACATGAAGAACTTTGACATTCATGTGAACATTTAGAGAATAACGGGCGGACTTTCAATGGGGGGCTTGGCACCACATATATGAATGAAATACAAAATTTCGTGCATCTTGGAGACTCTTATATTATTCAAATTTTTTGTAGATAGATAGAAATTGGCGATAGATAGAAACTGGCGAACTTGCAATAATTTGCTTGACATCTTTTATATGTAACATATAATAAATCTGGTATTTATTTATACATATTCCTTTTAGGGTAGCAAAGCACACTGGGTATAGCTAGTTAATAATAAGGGAAATGAATTATGAAGGCTGTCTTATAGAATTCCTATGTAAAATAAGAGAATCAGTAGGGAGTTATCATGACTTTCCTGCGTAGGTCACGTGACCAATATTAAATCTTCACCCTATGTGGGACACCGATGTAGAGCGAAATTTCAAGTTCATAACTACAGTAAATGCACAGCTAGCATTTTTTAAACTTTCTGATCAGATTCGAGTCATTTATGACTCTTCTGCGCGATTTAAATGATCACATATGCGCTCATTTTCTGATCATAAATGATAATTTCGACGGAAGAAAATGGTGCCGTCTCTTCTAAAAGAGTCTTTTATGAGTCCTTCTTCTGATCATTTTTAAATCTAATTTGAGTCATTAATGAGTCGAATTACTGGTCGCTTAAGAATAATTTTCGAATCATATTTTAGTAGTAAACACAAAGTTTTTTCTGAGTCATTTTTATGTCAGTTACAGATAAATACAATTATATAGAAAACAGTTTTTGATCTTCCAGCTGCTCGAATATAACGACAAGTAAATGTCCTTAATATATGAACTTTAGATAAATTGTAAGCTTATAGTGAATGTATCTTTATTTAAGTCATTAATGTAATTTTGTCTATATCTCCTCTTAATTATTATACTATTTTACATATTTAAGCTTAATAAATATTTTCAACTAAAATAACAACATATTTTATCATTAAGGTAGTAAATCCAAATGGATATAGAAATAAAACACTTAATGCAAAATATGTTCATTATAAGAATATACTGTGGTATTCTAAGGACAAACATACAAACATATTTATATTTTGGTCCTTTAATAATAGAATTTGTTGAAAATAATAATAATAATAAATTGTGCAAAATGTGAGGACATAAAGCGTTTGCTGTTTTGCGCAATTAATTAACGATTGCAGTTTGGACTGGGTTGGTTGTGAGGGGTGTGCCCTCAAGACTATAATTAAGCAGGCATTCTAAGGCAAAATTATATTAAAGGATACGAAATATACTTTGGGATTAGAATTGAATTAATGTCGACTCATAAATCTCATTAGGTTTTTCTTTTATATTTATTATAACTGCTGCTGCTACTGCTATTGCTGCTGCTTTTTATACATATATTTATTTAGTTGGAATAAAATTCTTATTTTAAGCCACATTATTAGAAGACACTAAAATGAAAAATTGTACAAGACCTCCAACTAAGGGTGGGAGTAATCTGCAAGTCAAGAAAATTTCAAGATAAAAATATTGCATTAAAGAATTTATGATTAAAAATACACAAATGCTAAAGTTGTACTGAAGCTGGGGCATGACAAGAGGGGGTTGGCAAGAACCACAAACATTTTAGCCAACACCAGGAGTTTGTAGTTTAATGTTGTTAGCTGTTGTTGTTTGCCTATGTACATTTTGTAGCCTCAAAGAAAATGCAGTTTAATCTTAAATTTAATGACTTTGAGATGAGAGGAAAATCACAAAATCATTTACAATAATTCTGCCCTTAACGAAATGACTCATGAGAAGTGAAGAACTTGGTTCGTTGGTTTGTTGCTTGTTTCTTAATGTTTGGATATGCCACCATTGTTCTGATGTTATTGTACTTAGTTCATCATTGTAGTTATTTTATGGTTTCCCCTTCAAAATATTGTTTCGATCCCCCTTTTCTGAGGTTTTCTTTGGATGTTGCAAGTGGGTGTTTGTGTAGCACTAATCTTACACTTGGCGTAGAGTAATGGTTTTGGGATGCGTATGCAATATTATATATTTTGGGGTTTCGGCTATTGTTTGTCAATGGGGGAGGTTACTTACCTTGTTTCGTAGTAATGTTTATACCTTCTTAGAAAACATTAATTTATCTTATAGAGTATTTTAAAGGTATAAAATGTTTTCTCATAAGAGAGCAGAGAGCAAAGAAATATACTTTGATAACTATGAGCCTGTTGTGCGCTCCTTTAAATGTAAAATGTTGATGGGGAAAACCTTATATATTGACATCGTCCGATAATTAGAAACACAGTTTTCTGGAAGTAGATTCTTAAAATTTTCTAATCAATGTTCGTTAGGGATGTTATATCTGAAATAACATCGTTCCAAAGATGAAATTCCTACAATGACAAGTAAAGTATTTCTAGGTTTCACTCTCCTTTCTTCATGCTTTACATGCTCATTCTGAGAAGGTTCTTGTCCTTTTTTTGTGGTTCATCAACGGTTACATTATTCAAAGTGGCTGCATGTGATTCTACCCCCTTTGTTTTTTCCCGAATGACCTGGTACCTTAACGATGTAAAGCTTAACTCTGGTAAAGTATTCGAATAAGGCTCTCGTACAGTCCAATACAGTCTTATATATAACCTTATCTGCCTTCTAGCTATCGATAAATAAGTTAAAATAGGCATCATATTAATATTAATCTAGATTGTACTTTGTGTTATGACATGGATCTCGGTTTAGTCCCCAGTTTAAAGTCGGCTGTGTAGGATTCCTACGGGTTCCTAGAATGATTGACCATGATATTCTATCTACGACCAGTGACTCAAAGTTCCCAACAAATTCTATGTTTGGTACGCGATCGGGTACGTCCAATGAACACCTTCTATAAAGTCTTCCGATATATATATTATACCAAAAATTCCCTATTATGTCTTTATGTAACACTTTTTGTCCGAAGAAGTCCAACAGATTATTGAAGCATAAGTCAGAATCGGTCTAATTGGTATTTTATAAAGACACTTAAATACTTCACTCCGTATTCTCTTGCCTATGAAACATTGCTCATTGTACGTGGGAATTTTCGTTTTTCTGTCTTCTTGGGTTAACATTAAATGCCTCATGGGTCCTTCTACATAAGTAATTTGCATTCTTTGATAAAAATTATCTTTAACATGTCCGTTCACCTGTATTTCTGGAAAATAGTTAAATACATCTTAATATTGAAACCAGGGATGTCTGCGACCGATAGACAAACATACAGGCTTATATCCCATCCGTCAAGAAGTTGAGGCATCACAAGTCTTAAACTCTGTAAAAAAACGTTCTTGTCAAAGACCGTCGACAGACTTCCAGTCCATCCTGCAATCCTTAATGCCCATCAATATGAAGAGATTATTTGTGAATTATTTGAGTTCCGGATACTGTGTTGTGGTGATACGAGCTAACCCTTCAAAACCTCGACTTCTTTTCAGGGGAGTCGTATATCCACAAAAAGTGATATTGATTCCCTATGGTAAATGGTAGCATCGATGAAATGTATGACTTTTTTATGGCAAAAAACTTCCGAAAATCGGACATCAAACTACCAATCTTAGGGATCTCATGCTAAAACAATTACTACTCTTTTAGGAATATCAGGGAAACTCCTTAATTAGGGGAAAGCAAAGACTATGAAAGCAAAGATCATCATATTAAAGCTTTGGATGTCACTGACAGAAATCATTCCAACTTCGAGGCTTATCAGGAAGGACCTTTATTTATAAGAGGAGGATAATAATGTTATAGCAACTGTTAACCACATTCACAGTGAAGTGAAGCGCTAGAGTGGTTATAGCTCTAACTTAGATGAGGATGGAGAATGATGGTCTTAATGTCTACTATTTCCAAAAAGAGTGGGTTTATTGGCGATAATGGTTGACTATATTAAATCTACTAATACTGTTGCAACTTGACTATCTATGTAGATCATGATATTGTCTTACTGCTTCAGATTAACTTTTCACATGATCTGTCATATTTTCTTTCATTGAGCGATCCGTGTATACTTCAATGGGCTTCAGATTCTAATCTAAAGGTGGTATGTTTGCAATACACGATTTTGTCTCAAACATATGGAGAAAGTCTTTCATAAGTGAAAAATGAACTAAGAATTTAGTTATCCGTTTTTTGGTTAAGATTGGATTCTTAAAGCGTTTAAAGTTAAATTAGATCCATTCCCGAAGGATCTTCATGCCCTCCTATAAATATTCTCTTAATTAATTATCTTAAATGTTGAATGCACTCTCTATCAGTACTGCATTATTTTGGCTTGTACAAATTGGTGTTCCATTCCTGTATGAATAGTTACGAGTTAAATTAATGTTATTGTAGCAGCATTACAATTGGGGCAATGGAACTTGTAATAAACAGATGGAATTTCATGTCATTCATCGATTTAATACATTTTACAATGTTCACAATTCAAGATAAATAACTGACATGATGACGATGTCGATGAACATTAACACACATTATTTACGTAACACATATGAACACAAAAATACACTTACAAATACATCTTCATCTCACAGGTAATACAACAGGATTATAGATGGATGATATGAAAGAAAGAATGTAAAGTCAATGAAAATATCTCTGCAAGTTGAATTATTGCATTTTCGTAAAGAAAATCACCGACGAAGGACTTCATCAGCCGCTTAAAATAAATTTGACAATGAATGACAATACGAACGACAATAATGTTGATGATGACGTTGGCAATAACAATATCATTCGTTGGCTATGACAGTGACGATGACGACTCTCTTGTATATGGTTGACTATGAAAAATGGTATGAAATGATAAAACTTAACGAAACTTAAATCCGATACACACAATCAGTCACCATCATTTTAAAGGTGGCTTTATTTTTATCAGAAGGGGTGGGTGGCTGTGTGCCGATTTTTGAAAATCAAACCAACAACAGTTTCCTTTTCGGGTGATGTGGTTCACCGGAGTGTGTTCATACATACAAAGTTCTTCTTGCTTTTTTTATGAAAAATTACTCCGTGTTTCATTATTTTGACACATTGCTCTTCATTTTATCAACTTTCATTATTTTTGGGTGTATTCTTTGGATATTGTTAATGAAGACATGAAGAAATAAAGTGAGCGCAAATACTTACTCACCGTCATACTTGTCACTGAAGAGCTGTTATTAAGTGCAATGGATACAAGTAATAAATACAATGGAAACCAAGTGTGTATACGATTTCAGGTATTTGCTAGTTATTTTACAGAGTACTGGGTATTTGTGTCATCATATATGAGCTTCTAGGTGAAGGATGTTTTTCTACTTAATGATGAATTAAGATACTTAAAGCAAACAAAGTATTTAAAGGAAATGAAGGATGATTAATATTATGCTGCCATAACTTTAACATCATCATAACGGAAGATGTTAGTTTTTGGATCAGCAGAAGCCTTTAAGTCCCGCAATTTCCCTCAGTTCGTTATGGAACCTATACCCCTACCATTTTAACCTGAGATTCTGTATCCTAGGACAGTTGCTCGATAGTCTTTAATTCCGCTGTGATTTCGTATATCCTGCAGTAGTCCGGTAAATTACTGTCCTACTTACTGACAAAGGGCCTAATTGAGAAAAGCCCCCTTGGAATCTCTATCAGGATACTTAGACTGCGTATATCCAGTCCTATAAGTATCTTGGTAGCCTTCATATTAAGTGCTGGCCAAAAGACCTTTGATATTTTGTAATCCATTTAACTATTCCACCGCTAGGCTTTTTAGATTGATAGGACACTACACGGGAGTCTGAAGAAGCGTTTTATGTTGATATCAGTGATGTAGACACCGGCACTATCTTGGACCCGTTAGTGAAAACTACACACCCATCTTAGTTGGTACTGATTAATTGGTTAATGAGCTGTTGGCCATTAATTACATATTACGCCTGAAGCTGTGCTCATTCGAAGCCAATTCTCAAAAATTTTGAAGGATAATTTAATTGTTTAAAGGACTGGTTGATAATTAAGTGGCCAGCGGGCATATCTTAAATGAGTCCATACACTTAAAAGGCAAAAGCTATAAGCTTTTTGGGGTTTCGTCGATTTAAAGTGATTCATTATCGAAACACCGTTGAAATATATTTTTAGTAGTGATTGTATATTCCTTGATGTTCACGAAACATTCATTTTAACATTCAACCACGCTTCTTACAGAATGGTCAATCAAAACCCTATATAATCAACTTAGCAGTGTTTTATATAAATGATATATCTTTGCATTTCTTATTTTTGCACCAGTTTGCATAAGTTTGTAAGAATGTTTTGAAAAACCGCTACCTACATAAAGATCCAAGGCTTCATAAGGCGTATATGCAATAGGATCACTGGGTTCTGAATCAATAGTTTTTCTTAATCAGAATTTAGCCTTGATATAACTTTAGTTGCACCTCTTTTTTCCACTTAGTGAAAGCTAACACGAGCTCCTAACAAGGAGTTTCATTCACAGGTTGTAACATTTTATTTATTTGAGTTTTAGGGTCTCCCATCACTATTGATCGTTGGTTGATCAAACAATAGAATCTCACTGTCAAAAAAATTTTTACTGGAAGAGCATCGCCTCCAAGATTTTTGATCTAATTTCGACGAGAGACATGTAATGACAAATAAAGTGTTCCAACATTTGGTTGATCAAACAATAGAACCTCACTGTCAAATCAATCTTTACTGTGATCTTCAAAATTCAATAAAGTCCTGTTGCAGATCATACACTTCAATACCATTTTAATTATAAAGCTGAATTTATTTATTTCTCTGCACTGATTCTCATGGGTATTAACAGCAGAAAATTTGTTAGTGGTTACATATGGATAAAATTATCTCCCATTCTTCAGAACTTAGGATCCACAGTGAAACTTCTTCAGAATTTTCTAATTAATGTTCCTAAGAGATACTAATATCTGGAAGAGCATCGCCTTCAAGATTTTCGATATAATTTCGACGAAAGATATGCAATGACAGATAAGGTGTTCCAGAGTTTCTCTGTGTTCTCCCACACATTTGCTTTGTCTGTAATCCTGTGTGTGCACTCAGAATGAGGACGATCATAATAACCTTAAACTTTTTGAGTAGGCATCTTGTCCTGCTTTCGCTAGCCGCTCAACAGGAGCTTTGCGGTTCTACCCACCGTTTAATTATTCAAAGATGCCTTATATGATTCTATCACACATATTTTTTAATTCAGTCCTCGTTGCGTCGATTTTGGATTCGTCAGGTTAACTACTTTGAGCTCTTTATCTTTAAAACTATTACATTCGCTTTTTTTGTTGCCGATTACTCCCTACTGACCTGGTACCCATATAATGTAAACCTTACCTCTGGGAGAGTATTCGTATAAAGCTCTATTACAATTCAATACCGTCTTAGTGCTTAAAGCTCTATTACAATCCAATTCGGTCTTAGATTTATCTTTATCACTTTGAGGCCCTGTGGGCGCCATATTTATTATCATCCAATTTATGTATTCTGTTATTGCTCGAACTTCCGACTGAAAACTAGTGTAGTGATTAGGTAAACGGTGGAATATTTTTGATTCTAGCAACGGATTTCTATGGGTATTAGCTATAATGTTCCGTTTGACCATGACATTCTATCTGGTATCAGTGTTTCAAAGTTTCCGATATAATATGTGTCCAATGTGTCCAGTATAGATTGATGACATGTACACAAAGGGAAAAAGAAATATGCACGCCTGGTACCAAATTGACACCAAACTGTTTATAATTTTCAATACCAACCGTTGTCAAAATATATACATACGTACGACAACACTATGTAATGTTGACAACATTGCAACAATTCGTTGTCGAAATCTAAATTTTATACACATCCGTTGTCTAAATGTTAACAAACGTGGTAAGCTCACTACTGATAAACAATCCGTTGCCAAATTTAGATTTCGAAGACGAATTGTTGCAATGTAGACAACGTTGCGTTGTCAACATTACATAGTGTTGTCGTACGTATGTATATACCTTGACAACGGATATTATTGAAAAATTATAAACTCTTTGGTGTCAATTTGGTACGTAGCGTGTATATTTCCTTTTCCCTCTGTGTACTATAACTCTTTTGGCCCGTTCGACATGCGGCTGTAAGTGACGCCATATACCTTTATAAGTTTAAATGGTTGGAATATCTTGCAACGTTTCCAGAGCCTTTGATGTAGTACTCATGGCACCACTTATACTCCTTGAAGTAGTTTGATATTAAACTTTTTGTTCAAAGAGGTCAACCAGATTACTGAACAATATAGATAGAATAGGTCTAATAACACTTTTATAAAGCCTATGTGTTATATTATATCTAAGGCCCCATTTCATGTCTATGGTTCACCAACATTAGTTGCTACAACTTCCTTTAATGAACACTTTGTATATTATTTCTTTGATATTTTTTCTTAAATAGTACTCTCAACACCTTAAAAATCTTTAAGATAAATTCAAGAGTAATAAAACTCCTGCTTAAAAATGTGTTTACTTCTGTTTTTATTTAAATCTCCTTGAGATAAAATCTACATTTATTATTTCCTTACAGACATGCCCATAATTTCAAATGGAATTCTTATCAATGATTATGACACCTTGGAGAATGCAAAAAAAAAAAAAAATCGTAAAAGATGTGAAAAAAATAAAACAATGAATAAAAAACGAATTCCAATGAATGAATGCATGAATAAACTGTTTCAATTTATGCACTTTTTTTCCTTATCCAACACCTTTGACACAAACATTTATTCATGTTTTTATTCCATGTGTTCGATTTTTTTCCATCTTTTGGTGTTTATTCAATGAAGACATAAAAAAGTCAGACATTACTCCCCAAAGTCTATTCAAGGTTTTCTGCAAAAAAAAAAGAAGAAACAAGGAAGCAGTTTCCCAGAAACAATAACAATCTAAATCATAAAAAAATCTACACTTTATCAATTCCCAATGGATTATTGTCATTTATGAATGACTATAAATGTTGGGAGTTTTTTTTCTTTTTTTCTTCTTAGCCCTGCAGTTCGGGGTGATTACGACGAAGTGGTTGTGACAGGATATTTAAACAAATACATGACATAAAGTTCAATTACAAGGATAATTCACTCTGTTATAGTTAAGTTAGGTTGAAAGGAGAATTCAAATACACTTAGGCCATTAACGGACCAGCTATGCACTCTTTTACATGGAAAATTTTGGTCAAAAATCGTTTGTAGTGACCTATGAATAGAATTTATCGTCTGAACTTTGACATTTCTAATCAATGTTCCTGAGATACATAAAATCTGGTATAATCTCGCTCCCAATATATTCGGATCGAATTTCGACCAAAACCTACGATACAAAGACTACAAACGAATAAATTTATTCAAAACAACCAAGTAAAGATACCTCGTCTCCCTGCAAAACTGCAGGGTTACTATACAATTTGATTTTGATCTGTTCTAAATGGAGTAGGGTGGATTGCAGCTTCTGACAGCAACTGCATTTCTTTCATTCACTGTCAGACAGGACACTTTGTACAAAATCATATTCCAATTGTAAATGATCGCAATGAAAGAAATGCCAAAGAATGCTTCTTATCCTGACGATTGCTTGTAAAATTATTATTATTGAGTTTAGTTGTTGTTGTTGTTGTTGTTGTTTTTTGTAAAATGTTTTATTGTTATAATATTAAGATGTTGCTTTAAACAATTGAGGGTGAATAAAATCATTATAAGAGTTTGTAGTATTTTTGTTCGGTTTGCAATAAATAAAACTGCGATAAAATGTTACAAACGTAACAAGAGAACTAAATTGTATTTCAACTACCCCTTGGAGCTAAACACTCGTGTAAGGATTTTATTGCTGCTGCTGTTGTTGGTTCTTTGTTCTTTGTCAATGTTTCCATTGGGGGAGGTGTTGATTGTTTATATTTCCTCATTGTTCCCTTATTGACTATTCACACTTCACAATTTGGTTGTATTCAATATTTTTTTATCGCTTTATCTTGTTGTTCTTGTTGTTGTAAATTTGAACAGCTTTGGATTTTTTTCGGGTTTTGGGATTCTTAAATATGCCGTGCATTATGTAGGGTGACCAGATAGATCTTAAATGTATGATGCAGTATAGAGATGAAGTATTAGTAGCTTATTAATACCAAAGTAATTCGGTAACCTTGTCTGCGTCTGACTCTAGAGAAGTCGAAGTTTTGGCTTTCCGACTACATCTAGTTCAAAAGAATTAAAGTATTGAACAAATCGGTTGGAATGCTTTATTCATATAAAAGTACCAAACGATACTGAATATTATAGTTGGACAGATCAGTAGAAAACTTATTGCAATTACTAGTTCTTAAAATCCTTATCAAGACCAATGATTTCCTTAACTCAGTAGAAGACTACCAATTAATGAAATCATTCATAGTTATTGCGATTCCTCGGACCTCTCTTCTGTCGGGACAAAATTGAAACTGGAAAAATGATCGAGTTATTTGACTCCTCGTTTGAGTTATTTGACTTGAAGACCTATCTTATTTGTTACCACAGAAAGCAGTGGTCCGATTCGTTCTTCACTGGCTCTTGATCTTTTCTTTTTGATTGTGGTTGAAACCCAAATTGTGGGACTAGAATATTGGTTAAGCAAGTTTCATGTACTTCAGGAAAAGTTTTTTGGTGCTGCTGTCATCTCAACAGACACCAATGGATGATTTGGCTGAGCAACTAGTGTCAAGAAATGTACTGTTGGATGTTCCTCCTACCTTTCTGCAGAAGGCAATTGCCTCTTCCAATGTCGGAGAAGATGGCGTGAATCGTGTTGTCCCAATAACTGATTACTGTTTGAGTACGCGTGGCTATTTTGGAGAAGTCATGATATACTATGCAACTGAGGTTGAGGTTTACCTTTCTCAGTCAGGACAATTATTGATAATTTCAGTTCCATGGTGAGAAGTGTCCTGTTTAATATTATCGCATTTTATGATCCTCGAAATATGGTCCTAGATGCATTGGCATCTCAGTAGTGTGGTTGTTCGGTATTGAATATTAAGGTTGAAGAATACTTATAAGTGGAGGATGAGTTTGCTTTGATATCGCTTATTACAACGTTGATCTTAGTCTGTATCTGTACGGTTGAGAAAAATCCTCTCTATTGACTCAATTATTTCATCGTCTTCTCCTTTTCGGGGTATTTAGTTTACTCATGATGCCACTCATTCCGCAGCTCGAGTACTTGAGAAAAGTGTTTGTTTATGATTCAGCAGAAACTTGATCAAAAATCGCACCTTATTGTTCCTCTTTAAAGTCATTCCGGGTTGATTCCTAGATCCAATGGATTGATTTGGCCAACAAGTACACGTTAAGCGCAAAGATTTCTTTCTTAGCTCGAGAATCAGTAATATCTACCAAAAGTTTCACAACAAGGTCAAGTTGAAGAAAATCAATGTTCGTCTCTAGCTCTTTGACATTCTAACACCACCGGAAAAAGTTCGATTAGGTATTGTCTTATTAACCGGTTAGTAACCCCTAGCAGAGTTCATTAAGTATTCCGAGTGCCTTATTATCGAGTCTTGGCCTTGGACACCATACAATCCGTCCTCTATTCCAGGATTTCTTAATAGATCATCCAATAATAGTGACAAATATGTGGTATTAGTCCCTTATATTTAGGACATGATCAGAACTCTGTCTTACTAGTACGTCAGCATCCAAAACAGTATTATAGTGAACAGTTTCATCAAGGTTCTCAGAACAATTCTATACAATCCCATTCAGCCATTACTGAGTATTATACCATAACAGTTTTTATATTGATTTTGTCATTCCGTTTCTAATACATCGAAATATTGGACCACAAAAGTATATTCTGGGTCTTTATTTAATTTTTAGACGTTTTAGCGATGTCCGTCCGTCTGTCTAACTGTTTATAGATAAGGTTTTTTGGGTAATATCGGTCCACGTTATAACAGTCATAACTGTTTTAAAAATAACAATATAGCGATGAAATTCGACATAAACAAGTTTTAAATGTACCAAAATCTATGTATCACATTTACGGATCACACAACAACACACAACCCCCCCCCCCCCCTTTTAAGGTCCTCTTCACAAAATGAATTTAACGCTTATTACTGGCTTCAGAATGCGAGTACAGCGATGAAATTTGACATAAACAAGTTTTATAGGAACGAAGATCTCCCTGCCAAATTTTATGACGATCGGTCCATAATTGACCTTACCACCCACCCAGAAAATTCCTTTAACGCTCATTAGTGGCTTTAAACTATGAGAACAGCAAGTTTAATGTGAACGAAAATCTATCTACCATTGTATGAATATCGGTCCATAATTGACCCTACACCGCAATGTTCCGTTCATTAACTTAACGCTCATTGCTGGCTTTAAAATACGAATACAGCGATTAAATTTGACACGAACTAGTTTTATACAAACGAAGATCTTTCGAGTAAAATTTTATGACGATCGGTCCATAATTTACCCTACTACCCATGTAAGGTCCCCTTCAGAGAATTACTTTAACGATTATTACTGGCTAAAAATACGAGTACAGCAATGAAATTTTATAAGAATCGGTCCAAACTTGGCACTACGCCCATATATAACCTCTTTTACAGAAAACCAATTTGTGGTTTATAAAAATCAAACGACATATGATTTGATGGTGGGTATATAAGATCAGGTCATCTATCTATGACCCACTAAAATTCTCTACCTTATATAGCCTGATAATTGCTAAATCTTCTGATGCTCTAAAAAATCACGAAAGATTTGACATTATAGTTGAAAATAAATATTAACCCCTAATTCCACCATCATTCTTATTAGGCAGACTGGTATAACTGATATTAGTGTTAGGCCGTACTTTGTCTAAAAGTGTGCGGCACCGATTTCCGATTCCCTTGTCTTATATAAAACCAAAAATAACTCTGGTCACCCTAAGCAATAAATTCATACATGATTTGTTTGCTGTATCCAGCTTAGATGAGTTTGTATTGTGGTTTGATTGCTCTTCATTCAATATTAAATATTGGTGGTGCATTCATTTATTCAGACATCTGCTAAAAGTCTGTGCAAAAAAAAACACAACATTTTTTCTATTTTCATAATTTTTGTGAAAATACCGGAACTAAAGAGAGTAGAGGGTGTTAGAAATAGAAAAAAATAAATACTGACAATATCTTAAAAAAAAATTATCAACCACATTCAACATTCATAAATTCAATTGGAAATTTGATCAGATTGTAGATGATTGGTTTTCACTTTCGTTATTTGAGTGCCAAAAAAAAAAAATATTATAAATAATTGTAGTTAAATTGTTAATGATGGTAAAAGTTGTAGTTGTGGTATAAATTGTTGTTAAGTGTCAGTTGGCATTTACATTTTGTAAGAAGGTGGAAAAGTCAACACCCACCCTCTATAACATTCTCCTATAAGCAACCCTTAGTGACAGCTTCACTGAAATTTTTGACACATTTGCAAATTGACCTGCTGTCTGATGGTTTTAGTTTGAATTTAATAAAAATCTTTGGCAAAAACAAAAATCATTTATTATCAAATTTTCGAAATAAATAATGAATTGTATGTGAAGTTTCTGTATACCTATGTACCTCGCCTTACTTTCCGAAACATTTGTTTTTGGGTTTTAGTACTTTGTTAAGCTGCTGGTTGGGTTTGTTCCTTCGATAATCGGATTACTATTTCAATAATGAACACATTTCAATAAAATGTGATTTTTTTTTTGGTAAAATCTATATAATTTGTTCTTGTTTCTTTCGTTCTTTTTTTGCCATACAATGGCAATATGACCCGTTCGATTTAAACAATTTTCGTACGCACCGTTCCAAGCACAACACATGTCATTACAATTTTGTGTTGCATGCATGCATGATTGTTGGTTGGCTGCATGAATTCGTGTATCCTGTATTGAGTTGCTGCATTTTATTCTTTCTTTCATTCATTCATATTTTCCAATGGATTAAAGCTACTCACTCGTTGGATGACAGACAGACATACATACATACACAATCTAAATGACGGACTACAATCAGTAGCAAAATTTCTAACCATGACTTATAATTGGATTTCAATGACTGCAATTTGATGATAATTTTTTAACGAAAATCGCATGTACGTGATTCGAATATTTGCAGGGTTGTTTGACAAACAGACGGACGGACGTCTAAATGAATGAATGCATGAACATGAATATGTGTGTTTGAAATCGTTAAATGAATCGCAAATGAGAAGAAACATTATTTCAAATGATTTTATTTTTTTTTTTTGTTCGTTCTACAACTACTTTTACATGCAAACAATTGATTGCAAATTTTTGTCTTTAAAACCACCAGTACGAAAACTGTATGTGAACAAAAGCTTTGCCACACTTGATTAGAGAGCGAACAAATCCAAAATCTTCAACATAGTACAAATGTTGCAAATCAATGTGTTGAGTTGAGAAACAAAGAACTAATTGTAAAGAAAAATTTGTATAGAAGTAAGGGATTAGTGGGAATAAGGTCCTATAAAACAATTTGTAAATAAAATGTTTACGATGACAAAGGGGATTTAATAACTATAATCGAAAATAGCAAATAATCCACATTTACAAAAATATTCAAAAATTTTATTTTCTAATTTATACTGAAGTACATTTTTAATCAATTTTAAATGTATAATATTTGAGGCAAACATATGTACTGAAGGACTAGCTACAATGAAAATGAAAATTATTTAAGCTAAAGGATAATAACTGAGAAATATTTTTCTGCACTTTGTTCCGGGATTTAACACATGTCAAATATTTAAATTATAAATACACAAATACATTCGAAATCCTTAAGCATGTAGCATAACTAACTAACTAACTAACTAACTAACTAACTAACTAACTAACTAACTAACTAACTAACTAACTAACTAACTAACTAACTAACTAACTAACTAACTAACTAACTAACTAACTAACTAACTAACTAACTAACTAACTAACTAACTAACTAACTAACTAACTAACTAACTAACTAACTAACTAACTAACTAACTAACTAACTAACTAACTAACTAACTAACTAACTAACTAACTAACTAACTAACTAACTAACTAACTAACTAACTAACTAACTAACTAACTAACTACTAACTAACTAACTAACTAACTAACTAACTAACTAACTAACTAACTAACTAACTAACTAACTAACTAACTAACTAACTAACTAACTAACTAACTAACTAACTAACTAACTAACTAACTAACTAACTAACTAACTAACTAACTAACTAACTACTAACTAACTAACTAACTAACTAACTAACTAACTAACTAACTAACTAACTAACTAACTAACTAACTAACTAACTAACTAACTAACTAACTAACTAACTAACTAACTAACTAACTAACTAACTAACTAACTAACTAACTAACTAACTAACTAACTAACTAACTAACTAACTAACTAACTAACTAACTAACTAACTAACTAACTACTAACTAACTAACTAACTAACTAACTAACTAACTAACTAACTAACTAACTACTAACTAACTAACTAACTAACTACTACTAACTAACTAACTAACTAACTAACTAACTACTAACTAACTAACTAACTAACTAACTAACTAACTAACTAACTAACTAACTAACTAACTAACTAACTAACTAACTAACTAACTAACTAACTAACTAACTAACTAACTAACTAACTAACCTAACTAACTAACTAACTAACTAACTAACTAACTAACTAACTAACTAACTAACTAACTAACTAACTAACTAACTAACTAACTAACTAACTAACTAACTAACTAACTAACTAACTACTAACTAACTAACTAACTAACTAACTAACTAACTAACTAACTAACTAACTAACTAACTAACTAACTAACTAACTAACTAACTAACTGGAATTTACCTTATCCTCTCCGATTTTGACACACATTCTTGGTATGAATACGAAGTTTTAAGTACTTCAAAATTTCCAAATTCGTTCCGTAACCGTAACAAACTTTTTCAAAATCTCAACTTTTGTTTCGAAATCTAATGAAATTACCCTATAAATATATTTAAGTTTTGAGAACTGACTTTGAGCATCAAGATTGGGCCAAATTTTCGCTATTAGAATAATTATATAAAATTGCTATAAAAGGAATGAAGACAAGCTAAATCGAATGCATATTTAAAATTGTATTTAAGCAATGTTGGTGGAAACCCTTATTTAGCGAACTCAATCAGTGCATATTCAGTTTGTAGGGCGTAGTTCCTATGTGCTCATTATCATACTAAACTTGCACTTATTGCTTCTCATTCTGCTCTTGTTGGGGTTACTCCAAAAGATTTTAGTGGTTGTACCAACAACTCCATTATTCCGATTGTATATATAAGATTCTCTTTTTCATTTTTCTAATACATCTATACCTGGGGACTTGCTTAACTTTTGCAAGCAAGTCTCCATTTAGTCTGGCACTTATGTGATTCGGTTTTGGCACTAATTATGCCTAATGACTAATTTCGAAATTTTATCGGTTTCGAAGGGGGTCGAATTATATCTATCCTTATATACCGGTGATACGAGAAGCAGTTGTTAATTCTTATGGAAAGATGTTGTCATGTTTGCAAATTGATGAGAGTTGAAAGGATAAGCTAAAAGTAAAAATCCCATTAGTGCTTACCCCATCGTACAAGGTTTCGGTATTAACTTAATCAGAGTCTTATTTCGAGTTGTTGATCATCCATCCCCTCGCTCTTAGGATTTGAATACTCTAGGTAGAATATAATGGCTAGCGATACAGAATATTTCGGAGTCTTGTCACCTTCTTAATTTTTAAGGTGATATCTAAACTTCTCTGGAGTTGGTGATGACCTCCTGGCTTTTAGGATTTTATTACTAGAGCCAGCCTGTAGTGGATGATATGGGTACCGTTATAGATACATCTGTATCCTTATCGGAGCTGGTGGTAACTGCCCTTCTAATGACTACTTCTTCCAGGTTAATTTAGGATTTGACTCTTCTATATTGTCTGTAATGGAGAATGATATTTTGGACATCGTTGAAGATACTTCGTCCTTGTCAAGGCTTGTGGTAACATCCTTTTCAATAGTCACCATTTCAATTTTAAAGATGACAGTTGAAGGCGCTTCCTCTATAGCTCTATAGAGAGCTATAGATTGCTTCTCTTAGAGTCGATTGTGAGGTCCACTATCTTATTGTTGACCAGATTATCTACCTTGAAGTCGCTGTTCACGCTCTCTATAGATTGTTTCCCTTAGAGTCGATTGCGAGGTCCTCTCTCTTATTGCTGACCAGATTATCTATCTTCTGTACTGGTCTGTTGCCCGTTGGGTTACCAGTATGAATAGCAGAGATTATCCTGTCATCTGCTCTTTTCTAGTTTGGCGAAAGGTGGCGGGTTTACAACATCTTTTCAGCATCTAGCTCCATTCTCTCATTGGTAGAGACTCCCTTTTCATCGAGATAGATCTTGTCGAGCTATTGTGAAGGCGAGCAAGAGCGTGATTATAGAATATTGGGATTCTGACTGGAGACTTCTTTTTACATAAGGCTTGGCTTAGTCAGTAAATTTGAAAACATGTTTTTTTTTTCTTCTTGGGCCTGTCCTGAGTTTTCAGCACCAATGGATATCTGGTTCAGTTTATCTCAGATGTTGAAAGATAAAACCAAATATCCTTTGGAGTGTCCTGGAATTAAAACAATTCTGGAGCATCTTAATCAACTTCCACATATGTGCCAAAGATAGACGTATTTTGGTGCCATCAACCAACAGCTTAGCTATTTTCCCATTCACCTCTTACACCATTTGCTGTACTTCGTCCTTTCTGGCAATAGGAAAGAATATATTGTTCTTATTAGCTGATGTTTCTGAATCGAAACACTGAGGTAGCTTTGAGCTCTCCATCAAAACATACCCTTACCCGGTAAGCAGGCAAGTAATAGAATAACGACTTATGGTTGCTAGTCAATATTGTATAAAAAATCAAAACAACTGAAATTTTCTTAAATTATGTAATGAAAAGTCATAAGCGAAAATGCTTTTTAATCATTATCATGCCCTGCAAATAAATTTCAATTTTTGCATGTCATTTCCATTAACCCTGACAGTAAGGCCGATTTTGAAATATTTATTAATGTATTGGTCTGCAACAATATACTCACCATCATAATCATCATCGTCATTATTGTAATGCAAACTGAAGCATTTCAAATTGATGTGTTTTACATGCTCCAGAGTGTTGCGAAAAAAAAAAACAAACTCTAATGCAGTAAATGACACGTACGCCCAGGGGCACAATTTAATAACAACCGCACTTCCTGATCTCATACACACCCATAATCAACGTATGTGTTGTATCCTTTCAGCATCAAAGATGACTTTCAACGAAAATGAAAGTAAGAAAGTAATAAAATCTATGTAAGTGAAGGGAGGATTTAATAGTGATGTGATGTGGGTAACAACTAAAGTACTAAGTCGTTAACGGCAAATAAGGTAAAATGCGTAATACTAACTTACTCATACTCGTAAGTTTATATAGAAATCAGATCGAAAATTTGCAGTACTTGAAGGAGTTGAATTCACTAAACATTTATGACCAGTAATATGAAATGTTTTATAATAAAAGATTTCATTCCTTTCGTTGTCTGTGCCAAAGTAATAGATTCAATAGCACTTATTTGCGCATTGTTGAACAATGTATAAATAACCTTTTGTAAGTATGCAGCAACCACTCACCACTACACATCCTTTAATATAAAATTACATTGTTGCAAGCATCCTTATTTAGTACTTGAGTATTTGTTTTCCTTTCCGTTTTTCTTTTTTTCATCCTATTTCAGTTGAAAGTACACGACCCTTGACATTGACTTTGCAAAAAAAAACAAAAAAATGAAAAAAAAAAGCGAAAACGAAATTGCACATCTGGGAAATAAAATTGCTTTAGTTAACAATTCTTTAAAATTAAATCCATAAAATTACTACCTCATACACCGAAATTACTTTTAACAAACCAATTTAATTATAAGACGTAATTTTTCGTCTCAAAAAAAAAAAAAGGAGGAAATAGACAAAATAATGCAAGTCATATTTTAATTTTAAGCGTATTACGTACTGAAGAAGTCATTAATTTCGAAAGGAGTCAGAATGATTTCATTTTTAGCCTGGGGAGGATTATATCCATAAATATACTACGCAAAATTAAACGCATAAAAGTGAAAATGTGAAGATGATAAGTATTAAAACTAACTAATGAAAATCTAAAACTATTTAAATACAGGAAGTTTTCACAGTGTCTTACTCTATGTTAGGAAGAAACCATTTTATCTCGAAAATTCATTTAGGAGAGGAGCCACGCTCACATACAAAATAAGTATTAAATAATATATATGTATTTCAGAAACTGCAACCCAAGAGTCCTAACATTTTTATGGACTTATGAACATTAAGAGACAAAATGGGCGGCCTAAGTACAGAGGGCGTGGCACCTCCCATATAAGGAAATGTTCCTTAAGAATATCTGAGTTCGGAGTCACTTTAGTATCAATGTAAATATTTAAGATAAAAAATGGGCGTTCTTTCAAAAGGGGGCGTGGTACCAACCATGTGAATTAAACACAACAAGTTAGAGTGCTATATTCGGCTCAGCCGAATCTTAAATACCCTCCACCAGCAACTTTTGTATTAATACATTTCTAATTAATAAAATATTTGTAGAAAAAAGTTTTCTCATGTCTTATATAGAAAAATCCCAGGATTTAAACAGCTTAAATCTACTACAATTCCAAGATTTATTGAACAATAGAAACGCCAATTTCTTTTAAATTTTTATAGCGCCCTAAGATATGCTTTAGCGATATTTAGTATTTGCATGTATGCATGTGTGTGAAAGATTTAAGGATTTTCATAATACATATATATAATTTTGTTCTACACTAATTGATAATGCAACTAGTTAAATACGGTTAAAGCGCTTTTAGGGGCAGGACCTAGTATGGGAAATGTGACCAATTATAGACCGATCGTAAAAAATTCTTTAAGCAAAATTTCTGTTCATAAAAGCTATATTTCAGTCAAATATTGTATCTATATCGTAATTTAGTAATAAGTAATGTGTGTTTAAGTGATTTTCTGAAGGGAACCTTGTATGGGACCGAACGCACCCATGTATGTTATAAACCGATCATGAAAAAATCTTGAAACAGAATTTTTGTATACAAAACTAATATTTGTGTCAAATTTTGTATCAATAGCTTTATTTGGTAATGAGTAATGTGCGTTTAAGAGATTTTCGTAAAAGGACCTTGTATGTTAGCTATGACCAATTATGTATATAAAGACAAAATTTCAAAATTCTGTATCTATATCATTATTTGGTAATGAATATTGTGAATTTAAGTGATTTTCTGGAGGGGACCTAGTATGAGAGCTATGACCAAATATGGACCGATCGTAAAACAATTTTATAGTTTAATTTATGTATATAAGAGCAATATTTTTGCTATATGTATATATGTATATCAATATTTTGTAATGAGTTATGTGCGTTTAAGTGATTTTCGGGTGGGAACCTTGTATGGGAGCTATAACCAAAGTTGGACCGATCATGAAAAAATGTTTAAATAACATTTCTGTGTACAAAAATAGTATTTATGCCAAATTTTTTATGGGTATCACTATTTGGTAATGAGTTATGTGCCTTTAAGTGTTTTGCTGAAAGGGACCTTGTAAGGGAGCTATGATCAATTATGGACCGATAGGAAAACACAGTAATATTTCTCTGTATATGAGCAATACTTGTGCCAAACTTTATATGTATACCTTAATTTAGTAATGAGTTATGTGCGTTTAAGTGATTTTCGGGAGGGGACCTTGTATAGGAGCTATAACCAATTATGGACCGCTCAGAGAAAAATTTCAAAGTAATATTTCTGTGCATATGATTGATACTAGTACTAAATTTTATATGGATATCTTAATTTAGTAATGAGTAATGTGAGTTTAAGTGATTTTCGGGAGGGGACCTTGTATGGGAGCTATGACTAATTATGGGCCGCTCGGAGAAAACTTTCAAAGTAATATTTCTGTGCATATAAGCAATACTTGTACCAAATTTTATATGGATATCTTAATTTAGTAATGAGTTATGTGCGTTTAAGTGATTTTCCCCTTGTATGGGAGCTATGACCAATTATGGTCCGATCCAAAGCAACTTTCATAGTAATATTTCTGTATATAAGAGCAATACTTGTACCAAATTTTATATTTATATATCTTCATTTGCTGAGTTATGTGGTTTTAATTGATTTTCTGAAAGGGACCTTGTATGGGAGTTATGACCAATTATGAACCGATCGGAAAAAAATTTCACAGTAATATTTTCGTGCATATGAGCAACACTTTTATATGGATATCTTAATTTTGTAATGAGTTATGTGCGTTTAAGTGATTTTCGGGAGGGGATCTTGTATGGGAGCTATGAACAATTATGGACCGATCGGAAAAAAATTTAATAGTAGAGCAATACTTGTACCAAATTTTATACGGATATCTTAATTTAGTAATGAATTATTTGCGTTTAAGTTATTTTCGGGAGGGGACCTTGTATGGGAGCTATGACCAATTATGAACCGATGGAAAAAAAATTTCACAGTAATATTTCTGCATGTGAGAGCAATACTTGTACCAAATTTTATACGAATATCTTAATTTAGTAATGAATTACATATTTGCGTTTAAGTTATTTTCGGGAGGGGACCTTGTATGGGAGCTATGTCCAATTATGGACCGATCCAGAAAATGTTTTCTCTGAATGAATGCTATTGACATAAGATTTTAATTTGTAAAATTTTGTAAAGATTTCGATATTGTGACGGAAGTTATTAACAAAAAACCCATTTTCCGGGAATATGTACTTTTGTATGGGAGGTATATGAAATTTTGGACCGATTTTGGCAATTTTCAGCATGAGTCAAGCTCTTGTGTAGAAACGAATGTGTGGTAATTTTCATGGAATTGTAAAAAATGCTTATTTTTTTCGAGGTTGTTTCAAATTTTGATTCATAATTTTTCCCGGTGTTAACCGATTTTGCTCATTTTCAATACCAAACTGTCTAGCACAATAATAAATATTTTGGGTGAATTTCGTTAATTTTTGTTGCTTCGTGTTAACGTGAGAATGTTTTATACAGACAGACAGACGGACGGACGGGCATAGCTAAATCGACTCAGAATTTCATAAGGTCCAAGAATATATATACTTTATTGGGTCTCAGATGAATATTTCTTGGTGTTACACACGGAATGACAAAGTTATATGTATATACCCTCTATCACCACTGATGGTGGTGGAGGGTATAAAAATAGGAAAAATAGGTGAACTTGCAATATGGGGCGTGGCACCTTCCGTATAAATTAAATACAAATTCGCAATCAGTTTGAAATATCAAATAAACCTTACATATAGGAAATGTTTGTGGAAAATTTCAAATCTCTAGCTCTTTCCGTTCAGACTTTATCGTGTTTTGAACAGACGGAAAGACGAACGAACGGACATGGCTAGATCGTCTTAAAATTTAATAAGGACGCAGAATATAGAAATATACTCTTGTGGGTTTATGACCAATATTTCGATGTGTTGTAAACGGAATGACAAAATCAATATACCCCCATTTTTTGTGATGGTGGGTATAAAAATATCATATCGAAAGATCAATATCTGGCATTAACACTTTTCTTCACAAATCAGATTCTGGACGTCTAATTCTGGCATACTTTTTCGTGAATTGTAGTGGCTCATAACCCGAACAATGTTGGCTTCCAAGCCGTAAATTGCCCTTTCTCGAAATTAAGTTATCACCAATATTTAATTTCAATAACCGATTTATTGCGATAGCTTTTTGGCACATAGTGTTATACTGTGGAAAGCTTGTTTTACACGGATCAATGTCGATATAAAATCCCTTTCAGAAAATAAGTCTAACACTAAATTTTGCTGGAACCAAAATCTCTTCACAAAATTTTGTGAGTATCGGTCTATAATTGACTCTTCCCCTATAATTTTCCCTTCAAAAATGGCATTAACCTATTAACGCCGAATGGGTAAAAAATACCAAAAAATAGAACAATTTTAGATCAATTCTGGGAGAGCTTGCGCTCACGAAAGTGACCATTTATTAATGATTCGAAAAAAATCTATGTACATATATTGAATTTTATGCCTGAAGTGGACCTTTCGAAGGTATGACTAGCTATGGACCAATACGGTCCATAACTATGGGAGCTATAACTAATTGTAGACCAATCCATAAAATATTTTGTGTACATATGTACACAAAACACATTTATGCCGAATTTTATGGCGATATTTTTTACCCCTTAATAAGCTATGTACATTTACGTCATTTTCGGAAGTGAACCATATATGGGAGCTACGAACTAATTATGGACCAATACAGATTTACGTTCAATAACGTGGGAGAAAATTCATTGAATTAACTTTTATAGTTTCTGAGAAATCTACTTAAGAATTACGTAAAAACTTAATTTTTTTCGCGGTTGTGAACGGATTTTGCTGAGTTTCAATAGCAAACTGCATATGAATATTTTCGGTGAATCTAGTTGCTTTCTTTCGCTTAGTTTTAGGCAGACAGACGGACATAGCTAAATCGACTCAGAATTTTCATAATTTCATACAAATTTCAAAACATTTAGGGGTAAAAATAAGAGAAAGCTGGTAAAACTGGTTTTTAATTAACTTAAACAATATTAGTGATACAAGACAAATTTTAAATGCACCTGTATCTACTCTTAAAATGAGCAGATGGGTGTCTGGTACTTTTTTGAAATTAGTACTTTTAAGGGGTGAAAATGTGTATCAAAGGTGATTTTGGTCCTTTATAACTTTTTAACTAATAAACTTAATAACATTTTTGTAAATATTTTCAATATATCTTCCAAAATTATGAGACACCTGTTTCGTACTTTTGTTAAATTCAGTGGAAAATGGAGAAAACTGTATTTTTGGTACTTTTTTTAGCACATTAGGAAAACTTTTTCGACTTATTTATTAAATTACGTACTATCTCTGTAATATGTATTGAAACAAAATGTTTGCTATTTCACTGAGGAAAAAGTACCAAAAAGGGGGAAAAAGGAGAAATTTAATTTATTCAAACTAATTGAGCCAATTTTTATAAAATTTTAAAAAATAGTTAATTTACTCACACAAAATAAGCTGTTGGTATATTACTTTGGAATTCGGGTACTAAGGCCCCTATATGACCAAATTCGGGTAAATTGTTTGGTATTTTTGAAAGCACAATTTTTCTGGAACAAATGAATGCAGATTTAAATCGTTTGAGTTATATCTGTGATATATATAAAAAGTCTATTCCTGGGCGAAAATTAAGAAAATTGTCCTATTTTTATTAGTACTTTCCAAAAAGGTAGAATTTATTCCACTTTGGTACTTTTACTTTCTTCACTCTTGTACTCTTTGTATGTTCTATAATATGAATCCAAAACACAAGCATTATTAAACATACACGGTCCTTTTTGAATAAGATTCTTTAAGAGAGAACTTTTTAGTACTATTTTTCTCTCAAATGGTACTTTTTGAATTTTCTAAAATATTCAACCTAGAAACATAAATTTGAACATGCATGGTCCTGACTGAATAATAATTAGTAAGTGGAGACTTCTTGGTACTTTTCCATTCTTCATTGGTACCTTTTGTATTCTCTATAATGGACAACCGGAACACTTTTTAAATTTTTTACGATAGTGAACATAGAAATATAAAATTTAATATGTAGGAACCTACATAAGTAAATGAGAATGTCATGAAAGCGACTTTGCTTTTTCGATTTATTCTATAAAGTGGAAGCTAAACGAATGAATTTAACAAGTTAGAGTGCTATATTCGGCTGAGCCGAATCTTAAATATCCTTCACCAGCTACTTTTATATTAATACTTTTTTAATTGATCAAATATTTGTAGACATAAGTTTTCTCATGTCTTAAATAGAAAAACCCAAAGATTTAAACAGCTTAAATCTGTTACAATTCCAAGATTTGTTGAACATTACAAACCCCATTTTCTTTTATATTTTTATAGTGCCCTCAGTTACGCTTTAACGATATATAATAATGTGCATGTGTGTGAAAGATTTAAGGATTTTCAAAATACATATACATAATTTTGTTCTACACAAATTGTTTTTAGGGGCAGAACCTAGTATGGGAGATATGACCAATTATAGACCGATCGTAAAATATTCTTTAAGCAAAATTTCTGTACATAAAAGCTATATTTCAGTCAAATTTTGTATCTATATCGTAATTTAGTAATAAGTAATGTGTGTTCAAGTGATTTTCTGAAGGGACACTTGCATGGGACCGACCGCACCCATGTTATGGATCGATCGTGAAAAAATCTTGAAATAGAATTGTATACCAAACTAATATTTGTGCCAAATTTTGTATCAATAGCTTTATTTGGTAATGAGTAATGTGCGTTTAAGAGATTTTCGTAAAAGGACCTTGTATGGGAGCTATGACCAATTATGTATATAAAGACAAAATTTCAAAATTCTGTATCTATATAATTATTTGGCAATGAATATTGTGCATTTAAGTGATTTTCTGGAGGGGACCTAGTATGAGAGCTATGACCAAATATGGACCATTGCAAAACAATTTTATAGTGTAATTTATGTATATAAGAGCAATATTTGTGCTAAATGTATGGATATCAATATTTTGTAGTGAGTTATGTGCGTTTAAGTGATTTTCTGGAGGTGACCTTGTATGGGAGCTATGAACAATTATGGACCGATCGGAAAAAACTTCCATAATAATATTTCTGTATATGTGAGCAATACTTGTACCAAATTTTATATGTATATCTTAATTTAGTAATGAGTTATGTGCGTTTAAGTGATTTTCGGAAGGGGACCTTGTACGGGAGCTATGACCAATTATGGACCGATCGGAAAAAAATCATAGTAATATTTCTATATGTGAGAGCTATACTTGTACCAAACTTTATATGGATATTTTAATTTAGTAATGAGTTATGTGTGTTTAAGTGATTTTCGGGAGGGGACCTTGAATGGGAGCTATGACCAATTATGGACCGATCGGAAAAAAATTTCATAGTAATATTTCTGTGCATATGAGCAATACTTATTCCAAATTTTATATGGATATCTTAATTTAGTAATGAGTTATGTGCGTTTAAGTGATTGTCGGGAGGGGACCTTGTATGGGAGCTATGACCAATTATGGACCGATCGGAAAAAAATTTCATAGTAATATTTCTATGCATATGAGCAATACTTGTACCAAATTTTATATGGATATCTTAATTTAGTAATAAATTATGCGCGTTTAAGTGATTTTCGGGAAGGGTCCTTGTATGGGAGCTATGACCAATTATGGACCGATCTGAAAAAAATTTCATAGTAATATTTCTGTATGCGAGGGACCTTGTATGGGAGCTATGACCAATTATGGACCGATCGGAAAAAAATTTCATAGTAATATTTCTGTGCATATGAGCAATACTTGTACCAAATGTTATATGGATATCTTGATTTAGTAATGAGTTATGTGCGTTTAAGTGATTTTCGGGAAGGGTCCTTGTATGGGAGCTATGACCAATTATGGACCGATCTGAAAAAAATTTCATAGTAATATTTCTGTGCATATTAGCAATACCTATTCCAAATTTTATATGGATATCTTAATTTAGTAATGAGTTATGTGCTTTTAAGTGATTTTCGGGAGGGGACCTTGTATGGCAGCTATGACCAATTATGGACCGATCGGAAAACACTGTTACAGTAATATTTCTGTGCATATGATCAATACTTATTCCTAATTTTATATGGATATCTTAATTTAGTAATGAGTAATGTGCGTTTAAGTGATTTTCGGGAGGGGACCTTGTATGGGAGCTATGTCCAATTATGGACCGATCCAGAAAATTTTTTCTCTCAATGAACAATTGACATAAGATTTTAATTTGTAAAATTTTGTGAAGATTTCAACATTTTGACGGAAGTTATTAACAAAAAACTTATTTTCCGGGAATATGTACTTTTGTATTGGAGGTATATGAAATTATGGACCGATTCTGGTAATTTTCAGCTGGAATCAAGATCTTGTGTAGAAATTATCTTGCATAGTTTTCGAGAAAATTACATCAGAATGTGTAAAAAATGCTTATTTTTTTCGGAGTTGTTTTAAATTTTGATTCATAACTTTTCCCGATGTGAACCGATTTTGCTCATTTTCAATACCAAACTGTACCGGATAATAATAAATATTTTGGGTGAATTTGGTTAAATTATATTGCTTCGTTTTAACGTGAGCGTGTTTTACACAGACAGACAGACGGACGGACGGACAGACGGACATAGCTCAGAATTTCATAAGGACCCAGAATATAATTACTTTGTTGGGTCTCAGATGAATATTTCTTGGTGTTACGCACGGAATGACAAAGTTATATATACCCTATATCACCACTGATGGTGGTGGAGGGTATAAAAACGATCCTTACTGTATGCGAAATTTATTCACAAGATAAATTTCAATAATATTTTACGTAAAAAACAGAAACATAATCAATTAAAATTTTCTATAAAAATAATCAAAAGTATTTAATTTTGGTTTGGGTAGCAAAACACCCAGGTTTTTTTAGTTCTTATTAGAGGTAAACGACGAAGAATAAGATATAAGATATTTAATCCAAAATAATAACTCTTATTACGATTTTTAATTAAATACTAAAAAATTGTATAAATCTGTTTAGATTTTTTTTTTTCAAAAGTAAACACCATAAGTCATTTTAATAAATTGCAAATGAAGGTTTCTACTTTAACTCGGCATTTTAATAGATTTATCAATACGAGTACAGAAGAGATCACTTAATGGCATATAACTTCCCCATTTTCTTAAAACTCTTATCATTTTATTAAAAGTTAAACAATTTCGAGACATAAATCAAAATTTAAACTCCTGCTGAGTTTAGCAACAACCCCTTAACAAACGTAAAAGAATTTCCGTTAGAAATTAATACACGAACAAGAGTAGTAATAAGAAAAAAATAAATAATACCAAAATTTATTAAATAAAAACTGTCAAAACGTTTTTCAAAATATAAAATTGCAATAATAACAAAATAAAAAAACAACAACAAGGAAAAAAACACTCAATGGTATTTGAGTCTTGGGTCTGCTTAATGATAAAAAAGGCAACGATTTTCTATTTTGTGTTTGCTTCTATTGAAGCCCATCATTATGGATGGCAACATGCAGAGCAAGTTGTACCCCTGGGAGCTTGTTCTGTAGTGTTTAACAATTTTTCATTCATACAGGAATCAACTTCCCTGCATTTTTATCTTTTTTTTTTACTAGTTATGTGCTGGTACTCTATGCGTGTCAATTTATAGTCAAACAAAGATTACAATTTGCCATAAAAATGCGAAATGATGAGAAGGAAAGAACTAAATTAAAAACTTGAAAAATAAAATCTACAAGTTTCAGAAACTTTTTAACGAAACCCCACCCCTGTCATTGATGGTTGGGTTTGGATGGTCTTGCCAACACCCGTATCTAAAATAATGGAACTTGCAACACAAGCAAGCATTTGGGCAATAAAAATACTCAGCAGGTTGTAACCGCATTGATCACTTATGTTTTCTGTTGGTGTTCTAAACAGTTTCATATTTTTATATGTATTTTGAAGGTCTCCCTCTCAACAGTAAGGGCGATAAAGATTTTTAAAGTCGTTGGAAAAAAACTAAACAGCACTTCTTAATTAAACCATGTTTATGTTACGTTTTTATACCCTCCACCACCATCAGTGGTGATAGAGGGTATATATAAGTTTGTCGTTCCGTGTGTAACACCAAGAAATATTCATCTAAGACCCAAAAAAGTATATATATTCTGGGTCCTTATGAAATTGTGAGTCGATTTAGCTATGTCCGTCTGTCTGTCTGTCTGTGTAAAACACGCTCACGTTAAAACTAAGCAAAGGAAGTCAACCAAATTCACCCAAAATATTTATTATTATCTTAAGCAGTTTGGTGTTGAAAATCCGCAAAATCAGTTCACAACGTAAAAAGTTATGAGTAAAAATTTTAAACTACCTCGAAAAAAAAAACGTTTTTTTAATAATTCTTTTGAAGTTTTCTCAGAAACTACCAAAGATGTTTCGATGAATTTTATCACACATTATTTTTTCATGGCAGTGATCAATTATGTTAAAAATCTTTAGTATCGATCCAATATTTCTCATAGCTCCCATACAAAGGTATATATTCCCGGAAATTAGTTTATCGTTAATAACTCTCTCAAATATATCGGTATCAATACAGAATTTTGTACATGCAAATATAATATGAACAGAAATCATACTGTCGACGTAGATCTCAGTCGGTCCACAATTGGCCATAGCTCCCATACAAGGTCCGCTTCCGAAAATCACTTAAACACATATATTTCATTGAATTCTAAAGCTATTGTGATAAAATTCGAGTTAAATACGTTTTGTATGTATTCAAATCATTTCACCAAATTTTTTTACGGATCGGTCCATTATTGGTCATAGCTACCATATAAGGCCCACTTCCGAAAATCACTTAAAAGCACATATTTCATTGTCAAATAAAGCTATAGTGATAAAATTCGAAACAAATATGTTTTATCTTTATATGAGTCACTCTACGAAATTTTTTCCAGATAAGCTCATAATTGGTCATAGCTCCCATATAAGGTCCACTTCGACTTGAATATGTTTTGTGTACATATAAATCATTCTACCACTTTTTCCCCTAATCGGTTCATTATTGGTCATAGCTCCCATATAAGTCCCACTTCCGAAAATTACTTAGACGCACATATTTCATTGTCAAATAAAGTTATCTTGATAAAATTCGACACAAATATGTTTTGTCTTTATATGAATCACTCTACGAAATTTTTTCCGGATAGGCTCCCATAGATGGTCCACTTACGAAATTCACTTAAACGCACATATTTCTTTGAATAATAAAGCTATCTGGATAAAGTACGACTTGAATATGTTTTGTGAGCATATAAATCATTCTACCAAATTTTTTCCGGATTGTTCCATATATGGTAATAGCTCCGGATAAAATTCAAAATGAGTATGTTCTGTGTACAGATAAATCATTATATTAAAATGTTTTCAAACTGGCCTATTAATATACATTTTTCTCTATCTAATTAATATTAGTTTGACATATGCATAAATGTTAGTACCCTCAATAAGGAAACAAAAATTTTGCCAAGTAATCTAAAAATTAGATAGTTAAATGGGTTTCAATAAAAAGTAGCTTGCTGGTGCAGGGTATTTAAGATTCGGCATAGCCGAATATAGCACTCTAACTTATTTATTTTTAATTTTTATTATTGCATCATAAATAACAATTTCTATTGTAGTTATATTCCACCCCTGACTAACTGTTCCAGTTCCAATCTCCTCCCCACTTGTTTGGGTTCTATTAAAAAAAGAAAATTGTTTTAACAATTTTATCATTTTTATGGAACTAAATGTCGTTATTTCTATAAATTAAATTCAATTTTAAATTAATTTTTTTAAAAGGTTATATTTTCAATTCCACTTCATTGAATCAATGACAAAAAAAAAATTAATTTCTTTTGTGGTTTTTGTTTTGGCTTCAAGTTGGGCGGTATTTATATTTGATTTTATATATGTTGGCTTGATATAGTTTTAATTAAAATGTCATGGGCCAAGAAAGAGCATTTTAATTATTTCAATATAAATGTGTATTTGAAAACCCACATTAACATTAATTTGAGAACAAAATATTTCTAAAAATATGATATACTGAAATGACAAGGCTTTCATAATGGATTAAAACTGATGAAAGAGATACATTAGATTCTATAAATCAACTTCCCTATAATCTAGCTTTCGATGGAAAAGGTGATTAAAAAAGGTTAGAAATTGAAAAAGGCGACCTTCTATTAGACAAAGTCTTAAAATCGAAATTTTTAAAATTTTCGAAATGAATTTTTAACTGACTCAGATCCGTTGCCTTTGATAATACGTCTTATAACGCTATTGGCCAGGCGCTGGACAGAAAACTAGTACCGGCAGTTATTAAAAACAGGACGCTGATTCTCAGCTAATATCCAGAATCATTGGGTTTAACCTATGTGGTAAATCGAGAACTATATGGGCCACCAGAGGCTGTCCTCAAGGAGGTATACTATCGCCCCTATTGTGGACGCTGGTTATCGATAGCCTATGATCTGATGATGATCTGATTATATCTGTAATTGGATCTGATGACAAAACCATATCGGGAAGGATGTAGTATGCATTTGAACTAACTTTTAAATGGTGTAAGGAAAGAGGATTGACAATTAATTCGTCAAAGACTATCCTTATACCAATCACAAGACGCAGATCTCTGAAACTTGTCGAGCCAGTTTTCAATGGCTCTGTTATTAAATTCTCGGCAAATGTCAATAACTGGGGATCATTCTCGATAAGACTCTAAACTGGAAACTTCACATATCAACAAAGCCACTAGGGCATTATATGCTTGTCAAAGACTTTTTGGGAGCTTAAAACCGAGTATGATCTTTTGGACCTTTAAAACCATAATAAAGCCCATACTAACCTATGCTGCCTTGGTTTGGTGGAAGAAGGTAGATCAGGCTATGATAAGAGCTTCGTTGGACAAAATCTATCGTCTCATTCGTGTTTCCATAACAGGGTTCATGAGAAGTTATGAGAAGTTCTCCCACACATGCTCTTGGTGCTGTTCTGCACATTCCACCATTACACATCCTCATAAAGGATGAGGCACGCAAATCTGCACTTCGCCTACCAGAAATAACCAGTTTAAAAGCAGGTAACTTGGTCGGACACATGAGTATTATAAATACATATATATGGATTCCCGACTGTAGTTCAACAGTACTGACACACTGGGAGTCAATATCAGGACTCAGACAGGCAGAAAGCTTCATAGTGCTAACAAAAGGTAAATCCCAAAAGTTACTATCACTCAATAAGAGTGACCTAAGATTAGTAACGGGACTTTATACCGGACACTGTGGACTAAGATACCACCAGCACATTCTTGGTAACAATGTGACGAGGCTATGCATATTCTGCGAAATGCATGATGAAACCTCTCAGAGTGAGTATTCTAGGAGGCGTTTTTCTTTCGCCTAATGCATTATTCAATCTCTCACCGTCTAGAACATTAAGATTCATACGTAAACTAAATATCCAATGGTGAACCAAAAGGGCTGAACAAAAGATCTTAACTGATTTCATCAGCCTTTAGTAGATTAACTGAAGTTTTTCTTTTTTGAAATATAAAATGAAAACCATCATATACAATAGCATACTATTTATGAAATTTTCATATTCTGAAAGAAAATTACTACATTCATAATATTTACTACAAAATTCATTCCAAAATTATACCCACCATCAAAAAAGAGGGGACGTTTATTGATTTTGTCATTCCACACACACACACCGAAATATTGATTATAGATCTACAAAAGTACATATATATACTATGGAAAAGATATATCGGTACACATTTTCGCATAGTCCCTCCCATACAAGTGGCCCCCCGAAAAACAGTTTTAACAGTCATTACGGGTTTAAAAATATCAGTACACAGATGAAATTCCACATAAACAAGTCTTATGCGAACCAAAATCTCTTACAAGTTCTCCTTTAGAAAACTACTTTAACGCTCATTACTCAGAAATGCGAGTACAGCGATGAAATTTGTACTAAACAAATTATGTATGAACTAAAATCGGTTTATATTTGAACCCGTAGAAGGTTCACTTCAGAAAATTACTTTATACTATAGACTAGACTATAGACTAGCCTAGACTAAAGACCAGACTAGACTATAGACTCGGAAAATCGTTTATATTTGAACCCCGTATAAGGTTTCACTTCAGAAAACTACTTTATACTATAGACTAGACTATAGACTAGCCTTGGAGACTAAAAGGACTTTATAGACCTAGACATAACTAGACTATAGACTAATAGACTATAGACTAGACTATAGACTAGACTATAGACTAGACTATAGACTAGACTATAGACTAGACTATAGACTAGACTATAGACTAGACTATAGACTAGACTATAGACTAGACTATAGACTAGACTATAGACTAGACTATAGACTAGACTATAGACTAGACTATAGACTAGACTATAGACTAGACTATAGACTAGACTATAGACTAGACTATAGACTAGACTATAGACTAGACTATAGACTAGACTATAGACTAGACTATAGACTAGACTATAGACTAGACTATAGACTAGACTATAGACTAGACTATAGACTAGACTATAGACTAGACTAAGACTAGACTATAGACTAGACTATAGACTAGACTATAGACTAGACTATAGACTAGACTATAGACTAGACTATAGACTAGACTATAGACTAGACTATAGACTAGACTATAGACTAGACTATAGACTAGACTATAGACTAGACTATAGACTAGACTATAGACTAGACTATAGACTAGACTATAGACTAGACTATAGACTAGACTATAGACTAGACTATAGACTAGACTATAGACTAGACTATAGACTAGTCTATAGTCTAGTCTATAGTCTAGTCTATAGTCTAGACTATAGTCTAGTCTATAGTCTAGTCTATAGTCTAGTCTATAGTCTAGTCTAGTCTATAGTCTAGTCTATAGTCTAGTCTATAGTCTAGTCTATAGTCTAGTCTATAGTCTAGTCTATAGTCTAGTCTATAGTCTAGTCTATAGTCTAGTCTATAGTCTAGTCTATAGTCTAGTCTGGTCTTTAGTCTAGGCTAGTCTATAGTCTAGTCTATAGTATAAAGTAGTTTTCTGAAGTGAACCTTAGACTATAGACTAGACTATAGACTAGACTATAGACTAGACTATAGTCTAGACTATAGACTAGACTATAGTCTAGACTATAGACTAGACTATAGACTAGACTATAGACTAGACTATAGACTAGACTATAGACTAGACTATAGACTAGACTATAGACTAGACTATAGACTAGACTATAGACTAGACTATAGACTAGACTATAGACTAGACTATAGACTAGACTATAGACTATAGACTAGACTATAGACTAGACTATAGACTAGACTATAGACTAGACTATAGACTAGACTATAGACTAGACTATAGACTAGACTATAGACTAGACTATAGACTAGACTATAGACTAGACTATAGACTAGACTATAGACTAGACTATAGACTAGACTATAGACTAGACTATAGACTAGACTATAGACTAGACTATAAACTAGACTATAGACTAGACTATAGACTAGACTAGACTATAGACTAGACTGTAGACTTGACTATAGACTAGACTATAGACTAGACGTCAGATTTGACGGGAAAAATGTCAAATTGTCAACAATGATATTAATGTTTATTTGCTTTTAACAGAATTACTAAAGAAGACATCCAGTATCAAGGACACAGACCGAGAAGGCCATCTTAATAAGTCTTTCGTCTGGGCACCATCAAGAGGAATGAATATTAACCGATCGAAATTAAAGATTTGTCTTTAGTCCAACTATGACACACTGGCTTTACTGATTATATAATTTACTGCTTCAATCAAAGCACTAAAATCCTTAGAATCGAAATACTCATTTATATATAAGATGTCAGGCTACAATCACAGTAATATTTCTAGGACAATTGACAAACACAAATACCAGCCGTGTCCTATTCCTTACCGGAAACATAAATCTATGGAAACTTTGAATCTTAGATGCAAAATAGGAGATCTTGTTCAAGCGTAATATTAGGAAAAAAACAGGTTTAGGGATTTACATTGAGAGCCGTAAAGTGAAATATAGTAGCATCTTCCTTAAACTAGCTGTCCAGGCAGACCTCCTTGCTATCATGGAATGTGAAAAATTGTTTAGAATGAAATGCTAATAAGATTAAACCTATGATTGCAGTAGTAAGCACTGCATTATCTGAGTACCAGGCCACTTGGAGATAAACGGCTATGAAAGGGCGAATGCTATAAAGAAAGGGGTTTAGGTAGTTGTTGTAGCTTTTTCAAATTCAAATATGTATGTTGATTAGAAATTATATTTAAATATTAAATAGAAGTATCTATCAGAGATCGAATGCCTTAAATTATACTGCGCAGTTTTATATGTAAGTCTTTTAATTGTAATCTGATTGAACAGAAAATAACTACTAACTAATATGTTTCTTAATAGTTTTGGTTCATTAAACTTTTTTTCGTTTCAATTAATGTCGTTCGAGTACAACTATTAGAGGCAATGATACTTAGATTCATATGAGTTTCTAAACACAGATTCCTCTTTAATAATAATTTATACTGTCAATGAGAGAAGCCAAAACGGAATAAAATGTTCATAAAATGCATATAAAATCATGATAATGTCAAATATAAATGACTATTTATAGTTTGTGTTTTGAATTTAGTTTTTTTTTTCGTTTTATCTTAAAGACACTTTATATGTCTCGAATAGTATTTCGATAATTTTTGCAACATGCCACACTAATGACAAGAAAACTGCCACCATCATTATGTACATACGCGTTTATAAGTACATTTAAACATACATTTCATTATTATTAAGTGTTATGGACGTCTATGAAGTCCCTGTAGTTCGGTGGGTGTCTTTAGATGACCCAGT